>NC_056734.1:116831519-117131519 GCF_019279795.1 Protopterus annectens
AAACAAACTTTCTGGGTTTTACTGACCTTCTGAAGTCTGTTTTCATAATTTATCTTAATAACGTCTCTCTCTGCCAAATCGAGCAACTCTTAGCTCATTTTCTTCAACTCTTAGCTCATTTTCTTCTAAACTGAGGACACATTTTTTGTTTTCCATTTGCAGTGAGCATTCTATACAAAGTTCTGTAGCATCTTCCTGTGGCACACTGTTTCATCCCATGTCACCCATTGCTCTGACATAAGGGAACTCATTGGCCTATCAGTATCACTCCTCAACATTGACTGCACACTTTGCACAGTTACAGTTTCCTGTTCCTTCTGTTGCTGCCCAGCTTCAAGTGAACACTTAGACGGGTTTCCTGTGAAAATTACTAATATATTCATATGGCATTGGCATGTGTGACCAATTGCTTCCCGTTCCATTGGTTTCTTTTTCTCTCGCTACCCTGTGTTCTTATGGCTCAAAAGCGTTATCAGTTATCAAATTATCTTCATAGTAATATAGCCTGTTTACGTCTGTTATATCGCATGAATCTCTATGGACAGTCCTAATTACTTGTTTCACTTGTTTTATCAAACAAACTTTCTGGGTTTTACTGACCTTCTGAAGTCTGTTTTCATAATTTATCTTAATAACGTCTCTCTCTGCCAAATCGAGCAACTCTTAGCTCATTTTCTTCAACTCTTAGCTCATTTTCTTCTAAACTGAGGACACATTTTTTTGTTTTCCATTTGCAGTGAGCATTCTATACAAAGTTCTGTAGCATCTTCCTGTGGCACACTGTTTCATCCCATGTCACCCATTGCTCTGACATAAGGGAACTCATTGGCCTATCAGTATCACTCCTCAACAATGACTGCACACTTTGCACAGTTACAGTTTCCTGTTCCTTCTGTTGCTGCCCAGCTTCAAGTGAACACTTAGACGGGTTTCCTGTGAAAATTACTAATATATTCATATGGCATTGGCATGTGTGACCAATTGCTTCCCGTTCCATTGGTTTCTTTTTCTCTCGCTACCCTGTGTTCTTATGGCTCAAAAGCGTTATCAGTTATCAAATTATCTTCATAGTAATATAGCCTGTTTACGTCTGTTATATCGCATGAATCTCTATGGACAGTCCTAATTACTTGATGTAATGGGATCCTATCTCGTCTACATTCATGACAGATGGGGGGGGGGGTTCGGAGCCGATCCATCGGCTCAGACTCGGCAACTAATACACTAGCACAAAGTCTCTCATTGGCTGGGCTACTCCCTATCCCAGGATGCACTACACCTGCTTCCCCAGATCTCGTTTGCCGCTTTACAAGCTGGACGTGGTCTCGACTTGGCTGGAGCCAAGTGATTCTTTTTACCTTTATTGGTCTTTGACCTTGGGGTTTTTTGTCATATATTAACCAAACAGCTGTTTTAACAGCTATTCCTTGTTATTCCTTACTATTTGCTACTTTTGAGTGTTTGAGTGTCTTCTGGTACTTTATTTTTTTCAGTCGGGCAAGGCCGTTAAGTTAGAGGGCCTTTGCCCTACCTTGTGCTTTAGCTTTATTACCTTTTGTGGTTAATTGTTTTTGGACAAAGCCCGTTTAAATTAGAGGGCTTTGGGCCATTGGATTTGCTTTGTCTGTTTGTTTGTGAGGTAAAATCTTTTCTTAAGTACTCGCGCCAGTGTGTCTCGCGCTTGTCAGTTGGCGCATTTTTTGTGATAGTGCTTACTAATTGTGGTAAAGTCTTACTTGTTTGGGGCCTGTACTATGTCCAAGGAACACAAGTCATTTAAAAATGCACTCGGTGCAGTTATAAAATGTCCATCACAGACAGTCATTCAGTCTCGTTTATTGTTTGGGGCGAAACATCTACAAGAGACTTGTAGCGTATGTCATGCTTTCTCTGCTAGAGTTCTTCAAGAACGCAAGAAGTTGATTTTGAAAGGGCTTATAAAACCTTCGTTTGAGGAAGCCTTAAATCCTCCTGTTGCTTCCAAAAAGAAAAGATCGTCGGCACCGACAAGTCCGTCGGAGCCGACTTCTAAAAAGACTAAATTGACCTCTTCTTCCTCGGCTCCACTGACTTCGGGGCCGAAGGTCGGCGGTCTGCCTCGGTACCTCCTACCCGGCTCCATTGCCTTGAGCCGCAAGTTGGAGTATCGAGGTGACTCACCTCCATCGGTTCCAATGGCCGGGCGGTGGAAGTGTGCAGCTCAGACTCTTCCCCTCGGCTCGAAGAAGGCTCCTTCGGTGCCGATGGTGGTCCATGATGTGGTGGAGTCGGCGCCGACAGTATTGGAGCCGTTTGAACCGGTCCCCTTCTCTCGGAGCCGAGAGGAAAGTCTTCTCAGTGTCTACCTCCTCTAAATCCTTGAGACTGTCAGATTCGGACCTGGATAGGGTTTTACAGAGGCTTTTCCAATCTCCAGTGTTTACTAAAATGGTCTCGGCTCCAGCACAGTTTGCTTGAGCCGATCCTCCCAACACATTTGATTCCTCCTCCAACCTCTTCGGAGCCGTTGGAGCCGGTGGTGGTGGAGCAATGTGGAGCCATACAGTCGGAGCAGAGACCCCTTACAGGCCTTTCGGCTCCGACTATGCTTCCTACCCTGTCCTCCGGTTCAGGGTTTGGTACTGCGACCTCTTCAGCCGGGCCCGGGGAATACTTTGGGATTAGGTGCTTGGTCCCTAGTCTTCCTCTCGGAGCATTGGCTGCTGGAATTCCAGTGCCATCGTGGCCTCTAGACCAGTGACCTCCTTGGATTCTGGAGGTCCGGCCTTTGAGGCCATGAGGAGCGCGCTGGCCATGCCTTTGCCGGTTCAACTAGATTCTACCTCACCGTCCCTAGATTTGGAGACTGGTGCCTCTGTTGTGTTGCAGCCCCGGCAGCGGGCCCTAGGGCCTGAGGATACCCCATCGGGGTTCCTTCTTCGGTGGTCCGTCCGAAACTGCTTGGACGAACCCCCATGGAAGAAATTGTGTAAGAGGAAGCACGTAGACTCCCAAGATGAGTCTATTACATCGGATACTGACCTCGATGACGCAGAAGGGTCCCCCAAATCATCTTCGGATGATATCTCCTTCTCAGATATCTTGGAGATTCTGAGACAGAGAGGTGACTGGTAAGCCAAAACCCCTTCAGCTGAGGAGTCAGTCTTCCTCAAGGCCTTTGGGGCCCAGCCCTCCGCCTCCTGGGTGTCTCCACCCTTCGATGAACTCCTTGATTTGGTTTCTCGAAGGGTGTGGGAACACCCTGATTCTGTGGAACCGGTGCCTGCGAGGCCCAATAAATCTTTGTCAACCCCCCCCAGAAAGAATTTCTCACAAAGGGTGTGCCTGTAGATGCTTTGGTGGTGGCTTCTGCCACACAGCAGGACGTGGCAGAGGCTTCGACGTCTATTCATCCTCCTAATAAGGATTCTAGGAGTATGGATAGGTACGGGAAGCGTACCCTGTCCTCAGCGGCCTTTACCTTACGGTCGCTGAACTACTTATGTCATTTTACAAGGCTCCAAAGGGATCTTCTCAAAGAGCTAAATGACTCTCTTGTTGATAATCTACCTGAGGCGCTGGCCCCGACTGTTGGCGCACAGATGACTACCCTCTTTTCTATTGTTAACTCGTCCATGAGGCTCATTTCGTATGCGGCGCAAGGGGCGAGTAGAGCAGCGGGAACAGGCGTTGCCCTCAGGAGGCAAGCCTGGTTACGCTTGTGTTCGTTCACGGAGGCCTTCAAGTCTTCCTTCGCCGACGCCTTTGATGGGTCATCTTTGTTTGGACCCAAGGTGAAGGACACGCTAACTCGGTGCGAGCAGGAGGGCAAGACTTTGACTGCCGTTGGGGCCCGTTTTCCGCTCCTTCCAGGCCTTATCCCAAGGCTGGGAGAGGAGGGAAAATGTGGTTTAAAAAATCCCAAAAGTCTTTCTCTACTCCACCCAGTGATTCCCCCTCCAGAGGCAGGGGGAATTTTGGAAGACTCCGCCCAGAGGTGGCAGAGGCCCCTGTAACTCTGGAGACCGCGATTCCTTTCGTGGTTCTTCATACAACCAGCGTTCCTGAGTTGTTGCCCGACTGTGCAACTCCAGAGCCAGTCGGGGTCGCTGCGGCGCATCCACAAGCTTGGGAATCCATAACAAGCGATCGGTGGGTGCTGCATTATTACCGGAGGATATATCATCCCCTTCAACAAACCCCCCCTTTCTTTAAGGGAAATCCCGGACGTACCACCCAGTCAGCGGGATCAGGCAGCGTTAGAGGTTTCAAAGCTGCTAGAAAAAGAGCCATCCAGCCTGTCCCCATCGACCAGATCGGATCAGGAACTTACTCAAAATTATTTTGGTACCAAAAGACAGGGGACTTCAGGCCCATTTTGGACCTCAGTTCATTGAATCGTTTCAGAAAAGTCCAAATTCGAATGGTCACTCTTCAATCTATTCTTCCTTTGCTGGAAAAGATGCATGGATGTGCTCCATAGATCTCCAGGACGCTTACTATCACATTCCCATAGCTCAAGAGTCCAGGAGACATTTACGCTTCCGCCTCAGAGCCAGTCATTTTCAATTCCGAGCACTGCCCTTTGGTCTCACCACAGCCCCCAGGGTGTTCACCAAATGTCTGGCAGTGGTAACTGCTCACCTGAGAAGTCTGGGATTCCAGGTGTTTCCTTATCTAGACGACTGGCTCCTTACTGCCACCTCCGAGCATCTACTACTCCAAGCGCTCAGAGCCACGTTCACCTTGGGCCGTTTCTTGGGGATCACGTTCAATTTGCAAAAATCTGTACTACAGCCATCTCAGCGTATTATTTTCATAGGCGCAGACTTAGACACAAAAAGAATGCGCGCCTATTTACCGCAGCAAGAATTCAGGTCTTACAAGATCAGGTCAAATCCTGTCTCCCCTACAAAGAGCCCGGCCCATCGGATCCTACAACTGTTGGGCTCGATGGCGTCGACCATACTTTTAGTTCCCTTGGCCAGACTTCACATGCGAATTTTACAATGGCTACTGTCAGTTCAATGGTCCTATCAGGAACTTCCCTTGAACCACTTAATCATAATCACGGAAAGTTGCCGGCGAGATCTACAGTGGTGGCTTCTCCAATCAAATCTCGACCGGGGCGACCCTTTATACCTCAACGTCCCATTGCCACTGTGACTACGGACGCCTCCCAGGTAGGGTGGGGGGGTCATTACCTGGACAGGTCGGTCCAAGGCACATGGCAAATCCAGGAAACGCATTTGCATATCAATGTCCTGGAGATGAGAGCGGTACTATTGGTACTCCAAGCTCTCCATCACGCTCTCCCACAGGGCCTGATTACTATCCTATCCGACAACATGTCGGTGGTGTGGTACATAAACAAGCAAGGTGGAACCAGGTCTTACCCACTATGCAGAGAAGCCATGAGACTTTGGCACTGGCGGTAGCTACCAACCGCTTTCTAATGGCAACGCATACTGGGAAGTCCAATGTGATTGGACAGATTAAGCAGGACCATTCTTTTACCCCACGAATGGTCCCTCAAACAGAGTATAGCTGTGCAGATCTTCGACAAATGGGGTCTTCCTTGCTGCGACCTGTTTGCCAGCCCTCACAATACGAAATGCAGAGAGTTCTTCACACTGTTTCCTTCTCAGGGACAGATTCCCAGGGACGCTCTGACTCACATTTGGCCCCGGTCTTCTACGCCTTCCCTCCGTTCCCCTCCTACCGAGGGTGATACAGAAGGCCATTTACTTGGAGCGAGATGATTTTGATTGCCCCGCACTGGCCTCGTCAAGTTTGGTTTCCTTCCTACAGAGGCATGCGATAGAAGGTCCATGGTTTCTGGATCCGTGCCAGACCTGTTGACTCATCAGTCAGGACGGCGTTATCCGTCTCTCAGGTCCTTGAAGTTGGCAGCATGGTTACTCCACTTCCATCCTTAGTCGAGACAATGCTCTTTAAGCGGACGTGGTCCACATACTGTCTTCTTCTCATAAACCTTTCACCATCAAACTTTATTCCAGTAAATGGAAAAGGTTTGCCTTCTGGGCTCAAGAACGGGTATAGATCCTCTCACTGCACCAGTATCGGAGGTTCTGAATTTTCTGGCCTCCCTTTTTCAGTCGGGCTCTTCAGTTTCTACCATTAAGGTTCAGTTAGCAGCGATCTCTAATTTTCATGCTTCTTTTGAACCTTCATTGATGTCTCACAAACTTTGTAAGGCTTTCCTTAAAGGGGCTTGGCTCCTTAGGCCTCCTTTATCTCAGCCTGTCCCCCCTTGGGATTTGAATATGGTTCTTGCTGCCCTAACTGCCCGTCCTTTCGAACCAGCTGCTACTTGTGATTTAAAATTTCTGTCTTGGAAAAGGGCCTTTTTAGTAGCCATAACATCTGCTAGGTGAGTTTCAGAACTTCAAGCTCTTTGTTCTGATCCTCCCTATTTGATTTTTCACAAGCATAGAGTTTCATTGAAATTAAACCCTGCATTTATACCAAAAGTGGCCTCCTCTTTCTGTATGCAACAAACTATAGAACTCCCTGTCTTTTTCCCAGAATTCTCCAATAATGCAGAATATACTTTGCATCAATTGGACGTACATAGACAACTAAGTTTTTATTTGAATAGAACCGCTCAAACGCGGAAATCAAATCAATTGTTTGTTTCCTTCGCATTGAACAAATTGGGTCAACCAGTAACAAAAGCCTCCATATCTAAATGGATTAAAGATTGTATCATTTTTATTTATTCACAGGCTAATAAAGACCTTCCCTTTCCAATCAAGGCTCATTCTACCAGGGCAATGGCTACTTCCGTAGCTTTTCATTCCAAGTTATCAATAGATGATATTTGTGCTGCGGCAACCTGGACTTCTCCGCACACTTTTATTTCTCATTACAAATTGGATGTGGTTTCTCGAGGCAGAGCTTCCTTTGGTTCCACAGTTCTCAGGAGCGTGTTCCAATGAGCCACCCGGGATGTAGGTGCTAGGGACGCTGTCCCATCTGTCATGAATGTAGGCGAGATAGGATCCCATTACATCTTTTAGTTATGTACTTACCATAACTTCGGATGTATGGGATCCATCTCCCCTACATTCATAAGTACCCACCCTCCTTCCCCCTTCCATTTGGATTTAGAGGAGCTGTAGTCACTTTTTTCTTGGCGTTCTTTCTTGAAGAACTTTAGTTGGTTATAGTGACTACTAGTTTTTCTGTGTTTGCATGGGTGTATGAAAGCGAACAAACAAGATCTGGGGAAGCAGGTGTAGTGCATCCTGGGATAGGGAGTAGCCCAGCCAATGAGAGACTTCGTGCTAGTGTATTAGTTGCCGAGTCGGAGCCGATGGATCGGCTCCGAACCCCCCCCCCATCTGTCATGAATGTAGGCGAGATGGATCCCATACATCCGAAGTTATGGTAAGTACATAACTAAAAGTTTCACTTGTTTTATCAAACAAACTTTCTGGGTTTTACTGACCTTCTGAAGTCTGTTTTCATAATTTATCTTAATAACGTCTCTCTCTGCCAAATCGAGCAACTCTTAGCTCATTTTCTTCAACTCTTAGCTCATTTTCTTCTAAACTGAGGACACATTTTTTGTTTTCCATTTGCAGTGAGCATTCTATACAAAGTTCTGTAGCATCTTCCTGTGGCACACTGTTTCATCCCATGTCACCCATTGCTCTGACATAAGGGAACTCTTTGGCCTATCAGTATCACTCCTCAACATTGACTGCACACTTTGCACAGTTACAGTTTCCTGTTCCTTCTGTTGCTGCCCAGCTTCAAGTGAACACTTAGACGGGTTTCCTGTGAAAATTACTAATATATTCATATGGCATTGGAGTACTCCATAACCTCAGTTTCTACTAGTATAACTTTTCCGCTACTGTCTCCTTTTCTACTTTTTCTATTTGTCTTTGTATTTTCTCTGTTGTCAAGTTTTCGATCTCCAGATTCCTTTGTCTGTATGTGTCTTCAAATATTATTGCTGCTGTTCTTTTTGTATTGATTAGTTTTGCTTTCTCCTTTGCATAGAAATCACACTATATTAAATCTCTTTTCTTTCCCATGTCCACATTTGTTGTTCAGATGTCTCCTGATCTTCCTGTTTCTCCTTACTTTGGGAACTCATTACATCATGCTGTGAGGTAACCTGTGTTGTGTGTTACACGGTACC
The DNA here is from genome assembly GCF_019279795.1 of Protopterus annectens. Lineage (NCBI taxonomy): Eukaryota > Metazoa > Chordata > Ceratodontiformes > Protopteridae > Protopterus > Protopterus annectens. The sequence goes on from NC_056734.1 coordinate 116,839,675, forward strand.
TACACCGAATCCTTCACTTTCCAGGCACTCCATAACTTATACTTCTGTTTTGCTTTTTTAATTCTACTTTATTAATCTTATTTTCTACATTCCCTCTGTGACTTGTGAAATGTTGCATATCTGGATGCCTTTGTCTGTATTTCTCCTTGAGTATCTTTGGGGCTGCCTTCTTTATACTGATTAATTTGGCTTTCCCTTTGCATGAATATTGCACCATATCAAATCTTTTTCCCCATGTCTATATTTCTTTTTTTACACTTTACAAAAGTTCTAGGTTTTGTTATTTATATATTCATACCTCCTCGGATGCTCCTTTTTTCAAACGGATCAAAGTTTCTTGGTCTATACATACAGTTTTTCATGCATCTGTTGTAATTAAGGCACATTTTTATTTGAAGCTTCTGACAGTTTCATTCCTGTAATGTCTCTCAATCTTTTATATACCTTGTGTCTGGAAATTCTGGGCTGTTTACATAATAGTAACAATACATCATTTCTTTCTTATCCTCAATAGTTCACTGTATCGTCTTTATGGCTCTTCTTTGGCCTATCTGTTTTTGTGATTTTTGTGGTCTGCTACTTCTACAACAGGGAGGCCATCCTCCTTGCTTTGTGCATTTGTTCCACATTCTGGATATAATTTTACCACCTAAAGGCATATTTTAAATGTCAACATCCATCAAGTGCATAAATCCAAAAACTATGTGGACCACCTCCAAGCCTTGCTACTCTTCTTGGTATCAAAGGCTACTGAGGACAGATTTGTGCTACACGTGCATAACCTCATAGTCCTGTCAAAACTCCTGCACATTCATAATTGCAATGAGGGTATAAACAGTAGCTCAACAGGTGTCAATCTGTACTGCAACATAAATGTGGGAAGGACAGGTGTTTATCAACTAGACTCCCACTTCTTTGGAATGATCTTCCTCTCCACATAAAGCAAAGTAGACCTCTTACTGTACTTAACCATAATCTGGATGGATAAGCCTAATTTCATTCCAGATTTTAGTAGCCTTGTCCCTCTTACACAGAAACATCATGTTAATATTCAGCTTGCCTCAGGGTTAATAAAATGTGAGCTATACAAGGGGAATGCTGTTATAGATTTCGAATGATCCTTACGGCTCAACAGACTAGCAAGCACCTATGTGAACTTGTTATTGTGCTATACTTTTAATTTTCGAACATGACCTTTGTGACAACAAAAAGGGCCCAGGTAAACTTCTTGGTGAACCATCATAAACTTTTAATAATTACAAATCCTTTTATTGCAGTGTGTAATACTTCAGAAGTCCAGGGAGTCACCACTCTTGGCCATACTAAACTCCTTCCTCTTATCACTCCACTTAACCTTTGCTGCTTAAGTGGATATCATGGTTTCATCTGCTTCTACCTGTATTGTGTGGATCCGGCTCTAAGATAGTGCATCAGAACAAGGATTTGTCAATTTTCACTAAAATCTCCCTGCTAACAGCCTTATAAAGATTTCAGTAACTCTTTTTTATTTACTGTCTTTATGCTGCTGCTGCTCTGTACATGCGTGATTCCATGTTTAATTTTCAGAATTTTCATTAACCATGGGTACTGCAGACAGTATCTTTTGCTTGTGCTGCTTGAAATCACCTTATTGTTTGATGAGTAATTTGCAATAATGAAGAGAGAAATAAGAAACGTGCATGAAGAGTGCAGTGGATAAAGGCTGCTTTTGGATACTTTTCACGAATCTTTGCCTGAACACCATTCTGGATGCTTGCCATTATGGAGCAGCCATTATAGCCTTGTCCGAGTAATTTTTCCAAGTCTAGACCGTACTTTATGCATTCACTGACAATGACATTTGATACAGACTGTGCATCTCTCGCAACAATGGGAACAAAACCCAGAAACTCTTCTCTAATACAATCACCATCAACAAACCGAATGCCCAATGACAACTGCTCAATGCCCGAGATATCTGCAGTTTCATCTGCCAATACACTAAATCCAGTTGTCCTACGCGCTGCACAAACAATCTCATTTCGGCACGTGTTCGCATTCTGCCAACAACTCATTTTGCACCCTATGGGATGTGTACCGAGCATTTCCTGCAGCTGTTTCACTGTGCTGCTTTAATATCGTGTCCCCAGCTTCAATACGAAAATCTAATAAGTCACAGAAATTTCCACCAGAGCCTTCTTTTCCACGAAGAGGAATGTCATGGGTTGCACAGTAAATAATGGTAGATAAAATTGGTTCCAATTTCTTTCGGTTCTCTGCAATTTGTTTTGCTACTGCTGCATCTAGCTGTGGAATAACAGCTGTCTCTGGCTTCTGTCACGTACAAGAAAAATTGGCAGCATCTTCAGTAGAACCTTTGTGCCATGATGACTGCATGTGATTTCTTGCAGACTCATTGAAGGCATTATATTTTGTGCACACACTAGTGATGAAGCTGCCTTGCAACCCACGGTGAACTGACTGAGGAAATAATACACAAGTTAAGCAGAGTGGGCCTTTCAAGAGAGGAGAATACGCAAGCCACGGTGAATACTGAGACAGCCAACTATATTGGAATGCTCGCTTTTTGTCTGATGCATCAGCTTTGAAGTTGTAATTCTCTGGAGGGATGTATGGTTGTGTCAGTAACCTGAATTTCATGAAGTCATCAATTCTGTCTGATCGAATGTAACAACCAATATCAGTTTCTGCACATACACTTTGTGGGGTCTCTCGCTGCTCCCCAAACACTGCAGAGACAGCACCTTTCTCTATACATTCATCAACAGACCCAGCTAGTTCTGTTACTTCATGTTGCTCGTACCTTGCTTTCTTACTAATCTGTTTGAAAAATTTTCTAATGTCCTCACTGTGTGCCATCACATACCCTACTTATTCAATAATAGACAACTTAAAGCATCCGATGATGGGCTAGTGCTACCTTTGTAGTAATGATATTGCAGCTCTATCAATGATGTTACTGAACAAAAGAAAAAAAAAACTGTCAGATATGGGATTAAAATATGTTTGATGTGTTTCAACATCACCAATGATTAACAAGTTTCTCATGCTAACTTGGACAACAACAGAAAATAAATACATAAAATAGTTGATGTTTGCTTTTGTACATATTTATGCAAGGAAAACTTAATACTGCAGTAAGTACTATCTGGACAGAAATACATACTTTATGCACAGTCTTCGCAGTTTTCCCAAATAAAGCAAATAAATAGTCCCTGTAGACTATGATGTTTGTAGATGACATTGTGATCTGTAGTGAGATTAGGGAACAGGTGTTTGATGAGACCCTGCAGAGATGGAGATATGCTCTACAGCAGGGGTGTAGCCAGGATTTTCAAATTTGTACTCAACTCCCAGACTGCTGCTTCCCCCTTAACAAGCCACATCCACATTAACACTGCTGACCAAAACATGCGACACTTTATATTGCTGAACTTGGAACAGAAGTATATGCCACGGACCACGGTAGTAATTACACGATGCATGAACATTTTCATTCCAAAAGTATATCTTCCGTAAGTCAAAAAACAAAATACCTTTCCATTTACACTACGACAGATCAGTTTGGCCCCCACCCAAGATTACTCTTCTTCCCTTGCAGCCCATAACCCTTGTAGTGGCTCATTACACCTCCAGTAATGCTGCTGATTAAATGACTGTCAGGGTCTAGGCATCACATGCTCCACAGTGTTGTGGTCTGTAGGTACAACATATTGTGCTCTCCCTACGTAACACCCAAGCTATGAGCCACAACTACCTCCCTTTCACCAGTATGGGTCACCTGGCAATGCATGATCACTCCTATGGACTACAGTCACACTAAGCCTTTTGGAATGGTAAACCTTACATTTCCAACATAGCTGGGCTAAGTCATACTTCCTATGACAATTAATGAAGATGTGTACCCATGGGAGTCAATCAAGCAAAAAGAAAAGCATTTGAAATTTACATCCTTACTACCTTGCTTACATTCTGTGAATCTGAAGAAGACACCCTTGACCATAAATCTTCTGGCTATCACTAGCAAGCAAGTCTTCAATGCACTCTCCAAGTCAAAGAATACTACCTCAATAGACCCTGAGAATATCTTGGGATACACCTCTTGGATAGCATGAAACATGAGGTATCAGGCACTCTAAAATCAATGTTCAACATTAGCCAACTAAATTGCTTCATGATTACTGAATGGCGGACTGCAGTACTTAATCCTTAGCACAAGGTTTGGCCTTCTACTGACATGGATAACCATAGACCATAAGTTTGACTGTTCTTGTACGTAAATGCATGGAAAGAATCATAGATATTTTAAATAAAGACACAGGGAACCAATTTTCTTATTTACTTCTACAACTATTACAGATATTGAAATAAAATAGCACAAGCACTGATAGCCATTTGCTAAATATAGTCTCACAATGAAAACAGACTCAGCATGAGCAGTAAACTTCTCTGCCCTTGAAACTCACACTCATTGACATGGCATGAAAACCCACATTAAAAGAAAATGCATCTGACAGTGGAGGATTAAGTTAACCTTTGAGCTGTTTTCAAACCATAAGCTCCTTGCACACATTTATAGGACCATGCACACATGTATGTATTATTTGATTCACCCTCATGATAAATTATATTCCTTATATAATACATCACAGTTTGTTAGAATGGTATTTTAATTCTGTAGTTATGAACATTTTTCTAGAAAGCAATGAACATTTTTCTAGAAAGCAATGAAACAAAATGTATGAGATAATGATAAAGCTACCCATTTCAAAAAATGTTGACCATAAAATGCCACTCATACTTCCATCATTAATACAGCAATACTACTTAAAAGCACAATCTTTTCAGAAGTAAGTCATCCAGATATTTCTAGCTTAAAGAGCTCTGTAACTAAGAAAACTTTACATTTCAATGTTTCATATACAAATTCAGTGCCTGCTGCCTTTGAAGAATAAACTGTCTATGTTACATTAAAAATGGTAAGCTGATAATATTGCAATAGGGAACGACTGACAATCCAACAAGTTACTAGGAATCTTATACAAAGGAGGACACACAGGAGTGTAGAACCCCCCTATACTTTCTTAAAATGCACCAAATAATCCACAGTCAAAATGGCACTGCAATATCAGCACTTCATCTACATGGTGTGGGAGTAAAAGCCTCAGCCTTCTGCACCAAAGGCAATTATGCTGCTATGCTAACCCTGCTTTCAAACTCTACAATGCAAACAGTGACCGCCATTTGATAAACAAAACAGTTAACCACTCGCTATATACCAGTGCTACAGAAAAGATTAAAACTGAACTAGCATAAAAAGTTTTAATTTTCGTAAAACACGTCATCAGAATGATAAAAACACAGTTCCGCACTCTATTTAAACCTAAAATGTGTGTGTGTGTGTGTGTGTGTGTGTGTGTGTGTGTGTCTGTGTGTGTGTGTGTGTCTGTGTGTGTGTGGAGGACTCATGAAGATGTGTGCAGTCATGATGCTCTACTAGGTAGAATCCCACATTGCCAAATAGCACCGGTGGTGATAATTTTTCTGAATCCTTCGGTTTGTATCTAAAAAAACTATTATACACAAGAGCAGTTGGCACAAATCTCTGAGGAGGCACCTTCCTGGCCTTGATGCATAAGGGCTTGGCTGGTAGCTGACAAGGGGGGCACAGAAAGGGCACATGTAAATCCCCTCTAAATGAACTACAGATGCATCACCCTATCTCACAAGAGAGGCCACTGTCAAACTGATATTAATGTGTATATGTATATATGTGCAAATACATTGTGTACATACATATATATCGATATACACATATATGCACAGACACACACACACTATATATATATATATATATATATATATATATATATATATATATATATATATATATATATATATACACACACACACACACACACACACACACACACACACACACACACACACACACATATACATGCATATACATACATAGGAAAACAAACATCAGCGGTTTTGGAGGACAAGTAGTTGATGAAGAATGAGTGGGTGGCTTGACGACAGAAAAACAAAATCTTCATTGTGCATTCATCAAAGTGATAATTGCTTCTGCTTATGTGAATAACAATTACAGCAGCTGAGACTTTTACCAGACAGTGATAATGACTCTGCTATATTGCAACTGCGCTTAATGCTAATGTGATAATGACCTTTGTTTCAGTACTCCAAATTTATGCAGGCTCAGACAAAGGTGATAATTGCTGCACATAACCTGTTGACTAGGAATTCATTACATTAACTTGGGCAGCTGTTGTGTAACACAGACTCATTATCAGTAAAGAGAACACATGAGTAATTCAGTAAAATAGTAAAATAGCATAACACTTAAATATTACTGAGCCCTTCCTCCACCAAAATTCCACACATAGGTAAGTACTAGGCTATTTGCCCAAGGGCATTTATAAACCTAGCCTGAATGTGTCGGCTTTCGCCACACCTTAGATTAGTTCCCTGTGCCTCTGTCCAGCAGAGCCATTAGTTCCCTGTGCCACTGTCCAGCAGAGCCACTGCAGTGATCCCTGGAGTAAACTTCACCCGTCAAGGTTTCTCTTGAAGAGTGTTAGTGAGGGTGATAACAGCCTTTACGCTTGATTATTCATGGTTTCAGACCTCTCAACTGTCCATTTTGTCGCAGAATGCCCAGATGTTTACCTCATATTTTGGTCTGTCCCTCAAAATTGATAGTTGCCTGGCAAACAACTTAGATTATTTGAGAATTGAAATCACTAAATAATTTTTCAGAATTCTTAGTACTATATGAAAGCAGCAACAACAAAGAAGATCCACCAAAAAAAACGATTTATTAAAACTGACATCTCGCCACAGCCTTCAAGAAGTGCAAATAACACAAGAAACTGTACCCACATATATACTAAAATAATTAATCAATGAATGCCATTAAACAATTAATTAATCAATGAATGCCATTAAACAATTAATCAATGAATGCCATTAAACAATAATCAATGAATGCCATTAAACAATAATCAATGAATGCCATTCTTAGTACTATATGCTTTACATCCACAACTCCTCTATGGAAAAAATTCATGTTTGAGTGTCAGCCTCGCATTACTCAAAAAGCAAGATTTTCATACTACATAGTTCTCTTAGGTCAGATTCACAAAGAACTTCAATAATATAGTGCAAGAGGAATTTCATACACATCTGTCTTTAAACTACCCTTTAGAATCAAAAATTGTAATATTGTCATTACAAAAATATTTAAAATTCAAGTTGCAAGTAAATAATTCTAAATCATTCACAATAAGTGCAATATTCACCCTTTTGTGGGCTGCTTTAAGCCTGACCAATTTTTCTTTTTGTGAATTGTAATTGTCAAATTAACCTACACCATTGACTGATCTCCTTCCACTTATGGTAGCCTCTATATGCAAGGTTTTATGAATTATGAGTTATACCCCTTCTTTCCTTCTACAAGTTTATGGTCTCCATACATACTCAGAGTCTCTACTCCCTCATAATCTCTTTTACCTTTAGATTTGTCTCCTTAAAAACTTAATTTTCAGGTAGTGATGAATTCTATCATGCCTAAAAGAATGTGTGCTCTCCTACATTCCAAGAAAAATGCAGATGCTTATTAGGGACTTTCACTTTACTGACTGACATGCATTGTTGGCACAATCCCAATAACTATGCTGAAAAGGGCCATCTCCCACCAGATCAGGAAACATCACACGGTTTCGTGTTTTACAGCAAAACATATACCAGAGTTGGATTCCCTAGCAGCTGTGACCCCCTCACCATCCAGGTACAAAAATGTAAACTTCAGCATTCTAGCCTATTTGCTCAATCTCATATCATCCCTCCCTCACCACCATTCTAGCCTATTTGCCCAATCTCATATCACCCCTCCCTCACAGTCTTAACAATGAGCCACAGAAACATATTTGAGTTACTGTCTTGCTTGCATCTAGACAAAATGTACATGAACCTTTATGTAAGACTAGGCTAGGTCTAAACAGCTGTATGAAAACCCACAGTTATCATATATTATACATTGCTTTTATCCATAAGTTGTTCTAGCTTACTGTTTTAGCACCCTAGAACCACATTTGCAATTTGAGAAAAGATTGAGGGTGGAATTCATTGACACAGATGTCAGCCTAAGTAGTATGCAAAAGAACTGCAACTTAATTTTACTTCTGCCCTTAAATATAGCAATAAATTTAGTAATTATCCGTCTAATGTCATAGCAAAAGCATATAATACTTCTGATCAGACTGCACTGCAGGACTGAACAGAAGTACAGCAGAAATAAACTGAAAATATTCAGTTTCTCTCTACTTTATCTGACCAACCAGTCTCCTGTTCTAGCAGACTACAGAGCAATGAAAAGTATATTTTGCTTCTTAGTGCCTTTCCTACCCTACTGCACCCAATCAATACCAGAGAGCAAATAGTCTGGCATTCTAATGACTTCAATGAACAGATGCTCAAAAAACTCATGCACTTCCTTGCAGCTTATCTGCTATATAGTCTGAAAGACTTCCTATCACACATTAATTCTGCATGATTTTCAAGATCATCAAACTTTAACTCCACTAATACTATGGCTGGATGCACTAAACTTGCCATTTTGCTTAGCTGCCAAGAGGTAGCAGGCCTCCATCTCACTCACCACCAGAGACAGCCGTTCAAATAGTATGAGCATCTATAAATCTAATGAAGCTTTTTTAAAAGTAATTGATCCGGTCATTTTAATCCATGTTGCTTTCAGAAAGGGGATACACTTTTTTTTTTCTTGTATGATTGCAATGATAACAGAGATTATATTTTGTTGTATTTTAGTGGCCCAAGCCATTTGAATCCCACACACTGTGAACAAAAAACAAAAAAACTAAAAAATTTGGACATTGTGAAAAAAGAATTATGACAGTACATTACATACCATTGTGAAAAAAGAATTATGTACGTGCCACCACCACGCCACTTTTCCATTTTGGGCCAACTTTGTTCAGTCAGTCTCGTCGTCACCTAACCTTCAAAAGTATAAAAAAAAGTCACCTACCTTCTCTCTTCTTCTAATAATACACCAAACACCATACGCACCACTCACCACACGAAACACGATTGTTTTTGGTTTGAAATTGCTCCGTCCTGAGCATAAAATCATCAAATTTTGAATTTTCTGATGTCCACCGCAGTCTTCTTCTTCCCTCAAGTTACAACGAACTAAACCCGCGAACGCAAATCACGCGATTACTTGGGAGACGGGAGTTTGAGGCTTGTACAGTTAACTTGTCAAGTTGTCAATCATGATGTGTCAGACTCGCGTCAGTCATGTGACTGCCTGCCACGCCATCTCCAGTAACAGTTCTAGTAAGTAAGTGTAAAAAAAAAGTGTGTAGCGTATATAGCGCTAAGAAAATCCGTAAAAAAAAAAAAAAAGTGTGTAGCGTATATAGCGCTAAGAAAATCCAGGGGGGTGCAAGTGCACCCCCTTGCACCTGCCTGCGGGCGCCCTTGACCACAGAGATATCTAAGAGTATCACACAGAAACTTAAAATAATACAGTAGGACAGGTCTGGTTTCAAAGAAAAATACCTAATTAATCTTTACTAGCTTTACCTTTTCCTGCAAATTATCACAGTGCTAGAAACTTACATATGAACATAAGCAGAGTGCTGGTAAGTTGGATATCAAGATCAAAATGCTTCAAGTCTCTCTCTGAGACATAGTTTATAAAACATCACTAACTAACATGTCTCTGGGTCCTCCCTAGATTGCATCATGTTGACACTTAGGTTTTCCCAGTATTCATATTGCATCATCTTGACACCTGCTCTGAGTTCCCAGGCTAATAGAAACTGCATTATTTAGCAAGCTAACACCTGCACAGGAGAATACAACACTAAAAGTCATTTCACATATACACTCTAGCAATTAGTCCTTAGTTAACACAATAGACAGAATGTCTTCAGCCAGCCTAACCGGAACCAGCTTTAAAGATCAAAGAATGTCATAAAATCATTTCAATTTCAAAAGACAAATTTGAAAGGCTTGACTTAGTTTTTCTTTACAGCAAGGGGGCAATGTTGCAACAATCTTGAAGTTCACATTTTACAGTGTTTTTCTTTCATTTAAAAACACACACCTGTATTTTACATTTATTTATGCAAATGATAGAATTATGTATTAAATTCTATTTGACTAGGCTGGCAATCATCATATCCCCCCCCGGGGAACTCAAGCAAGTTTTTCAAGTGCCCCTTTTGATTGAGAGTGTCAGATCTATCGGGGTGTACCTCACCCCATTCCCTGTCTTGAGAGCCCATCTGCATTGGCATTGCTACTCCTACTGTGGTGCTGCACTGACATATATGCTTGCAACCCCAGACTCCATCTTAGCAACTTGGCATTTTGCTGACTGGCTCTGTTTAACCCTGTTAGAGGGTTGAGATCTGTCATCACAGTGAATTTTCTTCCATACAGATAAGGCTGAAGTTTTTGTAGTGCCCACACTATGGCTAGACATTCCTTTTCTACCGCTGCATAGCATTCCTCCCTGGGTTGGAGCCTATGACTGAGATAAACCACTGGGTGCTCTTCTCCCTCTGAAGAAATCTGGCTAAGTACAGCCCCCACCCCATAGTTGGAAGCATCCACCTGCACGACAAATTCATTGCTGTAGTCTGGACTGGCTAACACAGGGGGTCCTCCCAAAGCTTCCTTAAGCTTCTGAAATGCCTGCTCACATGCTGGGGTCCACACTACCTTATCTGGCCTGTTCTTCCTTGTCAGGTCTGTGAGGGGAGCAGCTATGGTACTATAATTGGGAACACACTTTCTGTAGTACCCTGCTGTCCCCAAGAATGTCCTCACCTGCTTTTTGGTAACAGGTGCAAGCCATGCCTGAATAGCTTCCACTTTGGCAGGTTCTGGCTTTATCTTACCACCCCCACTCTATGTTCTAGGTAACAGAACTCTGCCATACCCACCTGACATTTGCTCAGCTTAATGGTCAACCCTACCCTCTGTAGTCTGCCCAGCACCTCCCTGACATGCTGAAGATGCTTTTGCCAGGAATGGCAGTAGATAGCAATATCACCCATGTAAGCAAGGACAAACCCTCCTGCTCCTGCTAAGATATGATCTACCAGCCTCTGGAAAGTCGCTGGGGCATTCTTCATCCCAAAGGGCATCTTTGTGAACTCATACAAGCCAAAAGGAGTCACAAAGGCTGACTTCCCTCTAGAACTAGGAGTCAAGGTCACCTGCCAGTAACCCTTGGTAAGATCAATGCTTGTAAGATACTTAGCCCCACACAGCTGCTCTAGGGCCTCATCTGTCCTAGGCATGGGGTAAGCATCTGCCTCTGTGTGACTATTTAATTTCCTGTAATCCACACAGAACCTGGTGCTGCCATACTTCTTTGGCACCAGTACCACTGGGGATGCCCAAGGACTGTCAGATTCTTGAATCATCCCTATTTCCAACATCTCCTGTACCTCCTCCCTCAGAGTCTGTTTGACTCTCTCAGGCACCCTATAAGGGGCCTGCCTGATAGGCCTTTGGGGTCCTGTATCCACTTGGTGCTGCACCAGGTGGGTGCCCCCTGGTTTCCCGGTGAACATGCCCCTCCCTGGTTTCCCTGTGAATATGCCCCCAAACTCCTGCAACACTGCTCGGATTTCTCGAACCTGGGTAGGAGATAGCTGCTGGGATATTGCTACCTCTTCCACCGAGGTGTCAGCCCGAGCCTCCCTGAGGAGATCACTCATAAGATCTCTCTCAGACTCCTCATGCAATCCACTGCAAATGCTCAGTACAAGGACCTCCCTATCATGGTAAGGTTTCATCATGTTAACATGGTACAATTTGTGCCCCTGCCATCTGCCTAGCACTTCCACCATGTAGTTAACATCACTTACCCTTCTTACCACCTTGTAGGGTCCCTCCCAAGCTGCCTGCAACTTGTTGTGTCTGACAGGAATGAGAACCATTACATGCTGCCCTACAGCATACTCTCTAGCTCGAGCATTCCTGTCATACCACACCTTTTTTTGTTGTTGGGCTTCTGCCAGGTTCTCCTGGGTCAAGCCCATGAGTTCCCCGAGTCTTGTCCTGAAGTTCAGGACATATGCCACAACAGACTCCTTGTGAGACTCATACTCACCTTCCCACTCATCTCGAATTAAATCTAGAGGTCCCTTCACCCTATGCCCATACAGCAACTCAAAGGGTGAAAAACCTGTGGATTCCTGGGGAACCTCTCTGTAAGCAAACAACAGATGGGGCAAATATTTGTCCCACTTCCTCTTAAACTGATCTGCAAATGCCCATAGCATGTACTTGATTGTAGAGTTTAACCTCTCAACAAGACCATTAGTCTGAGGATGATAGGGGGTGGTCTTCATTTGCTTCACCCCACAGGGCTTCCACAGACAAGCCAGCAGGTCTGACATAAAATTGGCACATCTGTCAGAAAGTATTTCCTTTGGGAAACCTACCCTGCTGAAAATCTCTAGCAAAGCATTTGCCACCTTCTTGGCCTCAATGGAAGACAAAGCCACTGCCTCAGAGTATCCTGTAGCATAATCTACAATCACTAGGATATACATTTTCCCTGTGGAACTCTGGGTACTCAGAGGACCCGCAATATCCATAGCTACCCTCTGAAATGGCTCCTCAGTCACAGGCAAAGGCATCAAAGGAGCTCTCACCTTGTCTCCTGCCTTGCCTACCTTTTGGCACTGCTCACAGGTCCTGCAGTATCCTGTTACATCTCTGGAAATTCCAGGCTAATAGAAGTTTTGCATAAAATGCCTCTTTGTACATTTTATGCCCATATGACCTATAAAGGGAATATCATAGGCTATGGCTAGAAGCACCAGATGGTAAGCTCTAGGCACTATCAACTGCTGTACTCTCTCACCTTCTAGCCCTCCCTCAGGGGACTACTCTCTGTACAGTAACCCTTTGTTCCAGTATACAGATTCCACCTTCCCTTGAGAATCAGGTGCCTCCCTAGCTACTTGCCTCAGGCCTTGCAATGTAGGGTCTGAGAGCTGAGCCTGTCTCAAGTCTCTCCTTGTAACCCTTCCCAGCTCCCCTTCCACAGGAAGTCTGGCATCCTCTGACAGTGGTGCCTCACTGTCAGCCTGGGTACTACTACTTACCTCTACCTTTGCAGTTACCCTGTCCAAGGGAACATCAGTACCCACAAGCAGCTGTGGCTCACATTCAGTCTCACTGCTACAGCATAGCTCACTCCCTGAAGTAACCACCTCAGCAGTCCTGGCTGCAAGTATGCAGTCTGTTTGGGTCTCCCCCAGGCTACCAGACCCACATGCTTGTCTCCTAGCCTCGCTGCATGTAACTGCATAAGTACATAGTACTGCCTCATCCAACTCCTTCCCTCTCAGGACATCTGCAGGATGGTAGTTCCATACCCTGGTTGTCTCAAGACAACCCACTATTGGCATTTTGTCTTTCCCACTTACTGGCTCTCTCACCTTTGGTTCCCCACCTTGCCTCTGTGGACATCTGTATGCCACATGGCCCTGCTGGTTGCATTCAAAACATTTAATCCTAGCTCCTGGATGTGTACCTAGACTAGTGGCTTCACCTGCTACTGGTGGATTCTGTTGGGGCAGTCTGTGCTGCCCACCATGGGTTCCTTTAGTCCCATGAGCAGTACTGGGGGTCCCTTTCCTGTGCAGGGCTGCCCTGCTTGCTAGGTATAGGTCTCCCTTCTTCTCCAACTCCTCTGAAGTAGCACACTGTTTATCAGCTAACCAGATCCTCATGTCCTCAGGCAAAGTGCTAAGGGCTTGTTCCCTTACCAAAAGGTCTGCCAGCCCTTCAAAAGTGGTGACCTGACATTCACTCACCCAGCTATGAAAATAAGTGCTCAGTTCAACAACATATTCACATACATTGTCATCTGCCTTGCGTCTATGCTCACGAAACTTTTTCCTATACATTTCAGGTGTTAGTTTAAAACATTCTAATAAATGTCTTTTTACAGCAGCATAATCAAAACAGTGTCATGCATTTTTGCTAAAGAAGTTACAGCTTTACCATGGAGTAAGGGGTCAGGAACCGTACCCAGAGCCGTTGCTCAACTTCATACTGTTTACATACCCACTCAAGCATGTGAATGAAGCTATCAAAATTATCCCCCTCCTTAAACTGTGGAAGAAATTTACTGACCTTTTGTACTTCTGAGGTATGGTTACTCCCTTCCCCATTACCTCCATGACTCTGGCAAAGAGTCAGCATTTCCCTCTCATGTCTCCTCTGCTGTTCATTTTCTTCAGCTTCTAGGCTTCTCATTCTCTCAGCTGCTTCTAGTTCCATATGCCTGGCCTCCAACACGAGTCTCTTTAGCTCCAGCTGGATTTTTAAGTCCACTGCAGAAAGGTTGAGCTGTCCATTCTCCGAGGATATTGTATCTCCACTGTTAGTCTGATTGTCCTCCAGGCTGCTGTTTTCTGATGCAGCTGTAACCAAGGCTGCAATCAGGTCTGCTTTAGTCAGGTTTCCATGCACCAGTCTTCTAGTCTGGCACATTTCCGCCAGCTGGCTCCTTGTCAGCTTTCCATACTCTTCTGCTGACATGCTGCCTGCTTACCCTGACTAACACTAAGCTAACAAAAGAAATAAAATAATTGTGATCTGAACTCTGAGTGTACACTGCGTGGCTGTTTTAGAGTACAAAACACTTTTAGAGATCACTGTACATAAGCTAAAGGAATTCGCTCTACCCACATCACTACAAGCCAATTAGTATGTGAAGTAGATCCCACCACTGCCAAACACTTGATTAGTATACTTGTGACGACAGTGCCCTGGCCCAGCAATCAAGGAGCCTCAATCCTCATCCCTAGCACCAGGGAGGTTGTCTCCTAGAAGAGGAAAAGATAACTAATACAGACAGTAAAGTACAATTTCCCTTAAGCGCACACAGAGATCACAGTCAGTCTGGGGCTGGCGGCTCCCTTACTCACCAGGTCCCCAATAAGACTCCCCACTGGCACAGCTATAGGGTCCAGGTCTCAGCCTAACTGGGCAAGCTAGAACCTCCATTGCTTTGTGTCCCTGCCAAGTAGCTGACACAACACACACACACTTTGAGATAAGTATTTATACAACTTCACAGACTCTCCTGGGAAAGGCTGACACAGATTCTCCAGCTGTGCCCCTTTACCCAGACTATATGATAGTAATTACTGCCAGCACCCAGTTAATAATATCAGCTACTAAAAGGCCCTTAAAAGGGTGTCCAATTATTACTGTGCAACATTATTATCCAATGGTAATGTGACTATACAGTCTAAGGCTTATCAGAGCGGCCTATTAAAATAACCTCTATAAATATGCAATGTATTCTAGAGCTTATCTCTACACAAATCAGCCACAGGTAGAAGGTTTTAAAAATATTTAATAATAAATAATTAAAACACAAGACAAAACTACTACACCACAAAGATATCTAAGAGTTCACAGATCACACAGAAACTTAAAATAATACAGTAGGACAGGTCTGGTTTCAAAGAAAAATACCTAATTAATCTTTACTAGCTTTAACTATTCCTACAAGATATCACAGTGCTAGAAACTTACATGTGAGCATAAGCAGAGTGCTGGTAAGTTGGATATCAAGATCAAAATGCTTCAAGTCTCTCTCTGAGACATAGTTTATAAAACATCACTAACAAACATGTCTCTGGGTCCTCCCCAGATTACATCTTGTTGACACTTAGGTTTTCCCAGTATTCATATTGCATCATCTTACCTGCTCTGAGTTCCCAGGCTAATAGAAACTGCATTATTTAGCAAGCTAACACCTGCACAGGAGACTCCAACACTAAAAGTCATTTCACATATACACTCTAGCAATTAGTCCTTAGTTAACACAATAGACAAAATGTCTTCAGCCAGCCTGACTGGAACCAACTTTAAAGATCAAAGAATGTTATAAAATCATTTCAATTTCAAAAGACAAATTTGGAAGGCTTGACTTAGTTTTTCTTTACAGCAAGGGGGCAATGTTGTAACAATCTTGAAGTTCACATTTTACAGTGTTTTTCTTTCATTTAAAAACACACGCTTGTATTTTACATTTATTTATACAAACAATAGAATTATGTATTAAATTCTATTTGACTAGGCTGGTAGCCTTCACCCATCTCTCCCCAATCATCACAATAGTATTTGGTGTTCTGTTTCTATTTATAAAACTCCCTGAAAGAGAAAACCATCCCTGATAATCAGAAGTATCAGCTCTTCTAAAAATCCAAACTTTGCACCAAGATAAGTCACTCTGGGCTGCTGATCTCTCTAGTGCATACCTTGCTCATGTTCATTATCAGCTTTATCCTAACAGGGTCATATCACAGGCCTGTTCAGGTTAAAGAGCATAATTAGTAAATTAATACATTTTTTCCTTATTTTCCCCAACCAGCAGTAGCTTTTGTGGGGCCACCACACAATCAAAGATAATTAAGGGGGGCCCCTGCAGCCGCAGGTATAGCGGGGACCTAAAACTGGCTATGTAGATAGTTTTAGTGGAGAAAATCTCCAACAACATGATTTAACTAAGCCAGGGGTACTATGTCAGTGGTAAAATATTTAATGGAATTCTAATGCCTGTTACTTGACAAAACACTGTTACTACAACCATACAACCAGAAATATCTTTGAAATTTAAAGGAGATGTAAGAGTTATTATCCATGTGGTTTATTAAGTATACAAGAATGCTGCACTAGCTTTTGATGGTTTGACAGACATGTTACAAAATATTAGGATAAGATAACTTGCTGTGGTTGGGGGCCCCCAGGGAACAGGGGTCCCCCAGCAACAGCAGGGTTCGCTGGTGCCTAAAGCCGGCTATGGTAGTGATGGGGTTTTGTCAGGAAGGTATTAGAGTCTGTGTGGTATAGAGAGTTGGTTTAGTAAGACTAGTTGAGGTAACTCAAGTCAATTAAGTTGATTGAGGACTAGACAGTGATGGGATCTATGTGAGGCATTGGTAGCAAACTTGGCAATCTTGTTGTAACAAGATTCCATTTTGTTTAGTTTGGTGTGGTGAAGATTAGTTAAGATGGGGGGGGGGCATAAAGGAGGATGGATAAGAGATGAGTCCTTGCATATGTGGCTTTGGTATGTTTAGTGATGAACTGTCTGTTTCTATAAAGGAGACCAAGCTTTTTGTTAACTTTATTGATTGTTTGAACTATGTGTATGTTGAATTTCAGATTATTGTCAATTTCTACTCTTAGGAGTTTAGTGTGTGTTGTTGGAGTAATTTGTGTATTATCTTTGGATTTTATGGTAAAATCATAGTTTAGAGGTGGAGAGCTACCAGGGCTGAAGAGAATGAGTTTGGTTTTCTTGGGATTAAGAATAAGTTTGATGTTGGTGAACCATGCTTCAGCTAAGGTAAAGTTATTTTGAGTTATGGTTTGTAGTTCATTTATGCTGGGGCAGCACATATAATGGTAGTGTCATCTGCGTATTGCACTACTGAGGCAGAGGGTGAGGATGAAGCTATCTGGTTTGTAAATAGTGAGAGCAGTAATGGACCAAGGATGGACCCTTGAGGGACACCTATGGCTACTGGTAATAGGGGGACAATTGGTCTTGCCATAGAACTGCCTGCTGATGTTCTGATAAGTAGTTATTAAACCATGATATGGTGGTGGGGCTTATGTTAAAGGTGGATAGTGTTTCTAGAAGCATTCTATGGATAACCATATCAAAGGCTTTGGACAAGTCTAAGAATATGGAGGATACAAATAGTCCCTTGTTTCTATGGTGATTGACAATGTTGGTATATGAAAGTAATGCTGTGGTGATGCTATGGGAAGGTCTGAAGCCATGCTGGGATTTCGATAGAAGGTAACTTTCTAGGAGGTACTGTATTAGTTGAGAATGAACTACTCTCTCTAGTATTTTTGAAAATGGTGGTAGAATCGCAACGGGGCGGTAGTTGGTGAGCTCACAGGAGTTAACTCCTTTGTGCAGTGGTATAATATGTGATATTTTCCATGAGTGAGGTACTTACATTCTGCTATTGACCTATTTATGAGAATGGACACGGGATAGGCTATAGCTTCTGCTGTCATCTGAAGGAAATCTGCTGGCAGATTATCAGGTGCCAATGTGGTTGGTTTGAGTTTTTTGAGAAGTTTAGCAGTTGTTGTAAGTGTTGTAATTGTGAGGTAAGTCTTAATTGAAATGTATTTTAGCCTGGATCTTAAAACAGGTATATTTGTATTTGTATTTGTTAATGTGGAAGCCTTTAAGATGTTTTCTAAACAGTGTAAAATTAATTGTCCTTATTTTAGTTTTTGTGCAGTATTGTTCCTGTAAGTGGTAGCAGACAAGCTTTGCTTCTGTATTGACAGTATCATCAAGTTTCCTTTCCTTTCTAGGTGTCCCTAAAGTCCTAATGATTTGATCTATACCCCCCAGCTGTCATGCCAGGTATATATCTTATATCACTGTCAAGGTATCTATTCTGGGTCTCAAATCAGGTGCACTGATACCTTCACTTTTCTATGACGAGGTCCTGTACAGTTGGAAGAGGGTGATCTGCAGAAAAGTACCATGTAGGTGCTCATGGTAATGCATTTACCTGTTCTACAATACTGAGCTTTGAAGACTGTAAATAGTTAGAAATACTGTGTACATTGATAGAAGGGGAAGGCAGTGTGGTATGTTTTTTATTTATTTATTTAACATTTGTTAACCAGGAAAGTCCGACTTGGAACAAAGACAATTTCCAGAGGAGGCCCAGGGAGAAACGGTCCAGCCTCATGTCTTTGTAACATGGGAGGAAACCGGAACACCCGGAGGAAACCCACACAAATGCAGGGGGGGACATGCAGACTCCGCACAGAAGGCACTCCAGCCGTGAATCGAACCAGAGAACCTCTTGCTGTGAGGCAACAATGCTACCGCTGCACCACTGCGCTGTCCAAGGTTTGTTGGTCCCGGATTATGACTCTGGTCCTAGGTTCAAACTTTGGACAAGTCCAATATTTGTCTAGCAGTTAGAATAGGACATTAAGGCTCTTAGTGGTTAGCAACCTGGTTTCTGTAATCCAGGGTTTGATTCCTTCAGTCTCCATTTGCCTATTGCATGACTGTGAAGAAGTGACTTAACCAAATAATGCCCTGGGTGATTTGGTGAAAAGTCAAGGTAGGCTACTCAATGATCTTGTGCGCCACATCCATAGAAAGTATCAATGAACCCAGCTCAGCAGATAAAGGAAACTCAATGCTAAACAGCACAGAAAGAAAATGTAAAGCCAAGATGGAGGAGTTATTTTGTTGTAGAGGTCATTGAAAGGTCCATATTCAGAACAAGGCTCTCAGATTCTGATGTGCATGCCCTAAGAAGGTTATTGAACTTGTGGAGACAGTCCAAAGAAAGACAACCAAAATGATCCTTGGATGATAGTGGAGCAGCAGAGTGAAGAACTTGGTGAGTTCAACATGCAGTCTTACATTCTTATAGGCAAGGAAAACAGGAGACGGACATGGATGAGAACAGCAAATAACTTGAAAATATTGGCTACCCAACATTTCCTTCAGCAGAAACAAATCCATAAAGATTGTAGATCTAAGGTGCCAGGAAAGGTGTTTAGGAGAAAAGGTGAAGGCAGTAGTGGTCTCATTAGTAAGATGGGTAAGGAATCTGAGATTGACCGAAGTTAGCATGGAAGTATTTCAGCCAGTTTCCCACAGTCATGCAGAGATATTCATACAGTTGATCAAGATAATCATTAATTTAGACATTTTTTTATTCTTGTATCTGTTTTTTCTATGGTGTTTACTGAATTGTCTATCACTACACTAGGGACAGATTGTGCCTTACTTTTAAAGCAATACATAAAGAAACTTTAAAAACCTCATTTGCATCTTGAAATGAATGAAAACATTTTTACTGTATGGAACAATGATGTTCGCACAGACTTGAAAATTTTAAAGCTGTCAGAGTTTATTTCCATGTCTCTAGCTCAATATTGAAATACATTTCCCATTATTATAAGTTGATCCTAATCTTCATATGAATTTAAAGAATGCTTGACCTCTTGGTAGGATCTTCTGTCTTCACACTTGAATTGTTGGGGTCTGTATTCTAATTGCCTTTGGGCCCAAAACACAAAAATAAACAAACTATGACACTTTGAAACAGTAAAACATGATATCCATTGCTTATATGATAACAAAGAAATTTCAAAATTTGGAAGAAAAATACCTACTCTTTCATCTATGGCAAAAATATCTCATCAGACTTTTGTCTTTATTTTGGTAGACTTTGTTTTGTTTTATACACACACACACACACACACACACACACACACACACACACACACACACACACACACACACAGACATATATATATATATATATATATATATATATATATATATATATATATATATATATATATATATACTTCTAAATGAAAATATGACCACAAGGTATATAGTGTAACATTCTGATCAGTTTTATGGAAGTCTTTCTTAAACTCCAACAAGAACCAAATGTGCAGTGTAGTTAACTCTTTGTAATTACTAGTGAAAAAATAAAAGGGCAATCACATGGAAGGCTGAACCAGAAATAGTTTATTTGTCTTGAATTTTGCAGTATTAATATTTTAAAATATTTGTTTATGGGACACATCACAACTTATACTATCATCTTAGACTTATATGAGAGCAGTTCCCTTATCAGACTATATGCTGCATCACAAAAACAGTACTCTGATATGTTTAAAATTGTCCTTTAGATTTGTAATTCTTTAGATTTATAATGCCATAGTATGTTTTTTTCTCACTACAACCTAGAACTGTCAAAGAAACTATTAATGAATGCTGAGCTTTTATGGCTGTCTGTGATAGAATTGTATTCATAAATGACAGAGCGTCACAGAGACAGACTGAGTAAAAGCTGAAGGGACGATTCTGTTTTTCAAGGTCTGCAGCTTTCAGAGCACTAAAGTTACCAGAATTATTCACGAAGGCATTTTGCAAAGGTTTGTAATGGGAGTAATTAACTGATGTTTCTCTAAGAATGAATTGACAAAGTGTTCACATTATTGGCTGATTGGTTCACATCAGTCATTCATTCACAACCAAGGTCTAAATTACAGAACTAATTAACACAGCTAATAGTTCTCTCCGAATTAATCTTAGAGACAAAGAGGGTAGGAAAGGAAGTTTTATTAACAAATCACGCTGTACAGTTCATGCTTTATTGTATGCCTCTAAGTGTCTGTATCCTGTTATTATGTTTAGGCTTCAGTTACAGAACCATTTTAAATGATTAAGTGCTTATAATTATTTTTCAATTAAAGCTCTGATTTTGCATTCAGGCCATACTTCAGAGTTCAATTAAACTTTTTAATAAGCTAATACATAATGTTTCCTGTATTCTTCATGGCAGAACACTGTGTAACAAATGGTTTTAAGTTACTGACAATAAAAATATTATTACTGTAGAAGTTTCGTTACACTTTGTGCCATTATTTAAAAATGTAGTCTGCATTAAATCAGTTTTGCTGATACAGAAACAATGAATGTAAGTAATAACCTCATTAAAGTGGAATAATAGATATATCTGAGGCATACTTAAAACAAGAAACTGCAAAGATAATATTTAGCATTATTTTGTGGGATAAGCAACTCTTAGTATCACTTGTGCCTTATGAGCATATACAGCAAAGCCAGTGACTGCCTTTCATAAATTTCATTGACTCAGTACAGACAAGAATGCTGCCAAGAGCTGTGTTGACAATAAAAGGCACCTACAATGCTAATGAGTGTGATGGTCAACACAGTAACTCTGCAGGACACTGACAATATAGCAGAAGGAAATGTTCTTAGTAGGCTGGCTTGACATTTCCTGACAACTGCCTTGTTTATGAAAGTGAGAAAACAGAAATATAGGAAATATAGATTTTGATTGCAGAAAACACATAATTCCTACTTAATCTGCCTCTTGTTAGAAGATAAATTGACATCAATAATGAAAATAGTGTGATAAGTAAAACCCATGTGTAATGGACTTTTGATTCATCTAGCTTTATTGACATGTTGATGGGCAACACTTCTCAAATGTACAATACCATCTGATCACTTGTCAGGACATGACTACGCATTAGCAGAAATCTGTGCTCCTATGAAATGGAATAAAATCCTGGACATACTTAACTGGTATAGTATGGCTTTGACTGGGATACAGATAATACTCAGGAGGTGATAGCCTGCCAATGCAAATAAGCCAGCTAGGCAGTGAAAGCATTATGGATTTTCTCCAGTGTTTCAATAATTTCAGTAATGTCATGTAACATTCACAACATTTACATCTAAACACTTGAAGAGCATAGAAACAATTGTATGCAATGTTAATTTTAATTACTGACATGGCATTTAGTTTCAAGTTTATGAAAAACACTACAGGAAAAATTGCTGTAAGACAGTAGTGTAGGATGCAGAAAGTATAGGAATGTACGGAATGGGGATATCAGGAGACTGACATTTGTCAGGTGCTGCAGGTTTTCTGTGAGGGTAGGAGGTAGGATAGGCCAAAGGGAGACTAAACAGGATAGCAGAATCAGAACACAGAAGTGGGAGCCAAGTGGCCTCAGTACAGATGATGGTACCTCTCAACCTCTTTGCACAAGAATTCTGAACAAAGCCAAAAATAATGGAGGGACAAAGACCCAAAACCAGGCGCAGAGTTTAAATATAACTCCTATAAACTTAAAAAGTTGATAGAATGACAGGTTTTGCATTAACATGCATTTTGTGAAGGATATGAATTCTAACGCTCAAATGTTTGTCATTATTTATAGACTTGAATCCTCAATGATTTGCCAGAAAATCACAAAATGTATGAGGAACAGACCAAAATAGTGAGTTAAAAATATGGACATTTTACAAAATTCTAGACAGTTGTGTGCATGTCTGTGAATAGGAGGGAACAGCTCAAGACTGAAGGTAGAGAGGTAGAACACGTAGGCAGAACAGGCCAGGAAATAGTACATGTATGAGATGTAGAAAAGAAGATAGAGTCTAATAGAGACATGGCAGATGGGGCTAAGGAAAAGCGAACTATGGGAGAAAAGAAAAAAGAAGAGGAAAGAGGAGTGAGTGGTAATGGGAAATGCAGAAAGAAAGAAAGAGTAGCGGTAGAAGTAGTGCTATACTATCAGGCAGATTAGAAGGATGAACACAGGTGAGGAAAAAAGACAATAACTTCAAATGTGGTGTAGTCAGGAGCAATAGCTTAGGAGAGACTGGAGAGTGAGCACAGGTAGCCTAGGAAGACTGTATAAGGGATGTCAGGTTGAACAGAGAAGGAGAAGTTCTAGTAATCTTAAACTGATTCTAAGGAATATTGTCCACTGAGCCAAGTCATAAAACACACCAGATTGACTCTGCGACCTTTTATTTTGTAACAGTCAAGGACAACCAATAGTGATGCCATAAATAATTCATATGTGACATATCAATAAATACCATCAAACCATCACCTCAAGCCGGTTGGCATACACCCACCTGTTCTGGCTGCCACTTCAGAGAAAACCGACTGCGTATTTCTAGCTACCTCGTACCTGGTAGCAAACCCAATTAACTCATACTTACAAGCCACATACCCACTCGATGTGGCCACCAGTCAAATATCTGAGTCCAACTTGAGGAGAGCTGAGGCTGCTGAACAAGAACAGGGGGGAACACAAGGTGGCTGAAGGTGTAAGGTCACTGCCAACCCAGCATGCCATGCCGTACCCCCAAAATGAAAGACCTTGCAAATAAATTCTGGGTTATGAAAGAAAACAAGTTAAACTTTGAAAATTTTTGAATAGCAACAACCATATCCAATTTAAAACAAAACAAAAGCTGTTATTTAAATAAACATTGTCCAAATCATAGAAATCATGCTCCAGCCTGTCAGTATCACTGTGCCCTATCACCTGCAAACCAGTTTGGCTAGCAGCCCACTTGACTCTCCGTGGTTGATAAAATGCCTGGTTCTCTCAATGGCACTAGGCCTTCTAGCATCCTTCCAGTACAGTCTGGGGATGATGGCAGATCAGGAGAAAACTATCTTCAGATATAGCTGCCACAAGTGGTCCATATCAGGTAAGATTCTGGCCAACAGTATCTTCTTAGGGGCTTGACTCAGATCATTTCCCTGAGGTGAATTTTTTTTTTTCAATAATCATTTTTTATTATTTTTCACAACCATATTACAAATTCACACATTATATACAATATATACAAAATGCTTCCATTGGTTAATTTCACATATATATCAACCTCATGTATTGATCAAAGGTACAGCACTCACAATCAAAAGGAAAATAATAAAAAAAAAATCCAACATTAACAAATCCAAGCCAACAATCTGTCTTTTCTGTACATTTTCTATCTAATCTAAGGTTGATTTAGACTATATTCTGGTTCCCGAGAAAAAGTGGATAGTAACCTCTTAAGCCAAAATAATATTAAAAATTTGCTCCCAGATTTTTATGTTGTTGATATTTTTCTTGTGATCACTAATTAAAAGTTTATGCGCTAAGATGTGTTTTATTGCCAACAATCTGAAATTTTCCCACGATGTCTGGGCTGGGTTCAACCAATTTGTGGCTATATATAATTTCATTAATAGGCAAATATTCATAATTACAATAGTTTTTGATTTATTTAGATTCTCCGGGGGAATATGACCCCTGAGGTGAATTTTAAAAATGTTGGACAAGGCTTCTTCTTATATTGGGCAATGCTTCTTTTTCTTTTTCTTTTATATATATATATATATATATATATATACATATTTATATAATACTTTAATGTATATTTACTCCTCCCAGCCACCCTGCATGACTCACAATAAATATGTTACTCATTTATTTACTTATTTTTATTAAATGAATAATTTCTGAAAAACAAAGTACCGGCAATGTATGGACAACTAAACATTCATTCTTGTTAGATGGGCAGCAAAGTCAGAATGGAGTTGATGAGTGGCAGTGGGAAAAGCTCCAGGATTGAACAGCAGGAGATGCATAAACTGTAGTATGCATGGTTGGTGCATCTGCAGAAAACACACAGGGAATGGCACAGGATATAATCAGGCCATACAAAGAGAAGGTGTGTGCAGTGCCCATTTTAAAGATACTACAGATTTCAGCTACTAGCACCACAAGAAAGGATAATATCCAAGGCTGCAATTCTGGTTTAGAAAGTGGACTGATAAACAAAGGTTTGGAACAGAAAGTGACTGTCCGAGGCATGGCAATGAGAGAACATCTATGTCGCAAACACACTTCATCTCTGTTTCACAGGTAGGTTAGCCTTGCTAAAATGCAGACTGCAAAAGTATATCAGGATGATTATACCTCTAAACTGATGAAGATGAGGGGAGGTAGGAGGAAGCAGACTGAGAGGTAGAAGAAAAAGGGGAGCAGGAGAACTTGGCTAAACAAAGACAGTAACAGGCAAAATGGTACAGGGTACACAAATCTTCTGAGAAGACAGAAGACACGAGGGTCAGGAACAGTTGTGAAAAGGATTGTGATACAGAGTAGGACTCTGACAGAACTATAGATATCTCATCTGGCACCCTATGCTGTTTTCCCAAGATGGCCCCCAACTTTAGTTGAGGAGCAAAAAAAAGTCTTCACTTTGAAGACCAAAAAGAAAACAAAACTCTTGTTTGAAATAGTGGTTAACTGCTAGCTACAAATGTAATGAGCAGCTTGCTGCAGACTACTACACACTGAATACTTCAGCCATGATTGAAAATGCACTGCCAGCATTTCATAAAGAAATGCAGTACTGACTCCCAGACCGCTGGCACCTGCCAAACGTGCCTCTTGTAGCTTAAGCAGCAAAAAAACAGTCTTTACTTTGAAGACTGAAAAAAAAGTTCTTCTACTTGAAAATATGCTACACATGTAACGAGCAGTTTAAACAACCACACTCTGAGTGTTCAGCCCTGACCACAGATCATACCTCTTAACTGTCCCTTTTCTTGCAGAATGTCTTGACTTTGTCCTGTCCCTCATATAATTTTTGATTTTCTGGGAAATTGCTGAAGATTACAATCAGCCAGTCAAGAATGCCAGACTTTAGAATCTCATACCCTCTATTGCTCAGAAAATGCAATTTGTTGCAAAATCTGTTGTTGTATTAGTTTTGTAAATTAATTTCAGTAATATTTAAAACTGTCCTTTGTTCTGGATGTCCCCATTATCTTTGGCTTTGTCCAGAATTCTTGAGCAAAGAAGCTGAAGCTGAGAGGAATCCAATTGTTTACTCCCAATACTGACAACTTCCATGGGAATGTCTCATTTCTCTCAATAACTCATTTTGTATCATGGACAGAAAACTGTAAGCTCCATAACTCTTGCTCAGAGGGTTGTAAGTTAGGTTTATCTTGACCATATGGACAAGCCTGTTAGTCACAGCCAAAGCAATTATACTATGTTCAGCTACAGTAATTTCTTGATATTCTCAGACTCTAGTGCAAGTCCAAGAACAGCAAGATTGAATGACTGAAAATGTGGACTTAAATATAGTTAGTGTGATATTGCTATTTATTGGAATATTCCCTTTTCTCTGAAGTATGACTATCTTGGAGATGGTATACAAAAATCTGAGGGGTGTGTCCGTCTTTCATCTACATCAGGGGAGCAGGGGGCTTGACCCCTGCAAAAACATTTTTAAGGAGAACAATGATATTTGACATTTTCTTTTCTCCTGTGGCTAATTTCTAATGTCATCTTGCAAAGCAGTGATAAGATCCATTTAGTGTACTGGTACAGCAGATAGAATAATTCATACAGTGCTTGTCATGAAAATTCATTTTAGGTTGAGACACTCAACATCTGTGCTAGGTCTTCAGTATGACATTAATTGCATTCTAGGCTGAGACTAATTAGTGTTTTTATAATGCTCACTGCACAGGTACTCTCAAGTATGGATCATGTGATCTTGTGTTATCTTCATATAGTCAATTTATGCCTCCAGGCATTTCTGCAGTTACATCCCACTGATGCCTCTAGGCATCAAACATCACTTGTTCATAGTTGTATTAATAATTGCAAATACTAAAAAGTATTCAAAGATTTAATATTAAAGCTTACATTATACCAAACCAAATGTATTGATATTTGACCATTGTCTACTTCAGCTAAAGAGATACTGAATTTTATGTACATACTATTTATTTGTAATAATTTTCATATTTCTCTAAACATCTCAATAATCAAGTGTCAGAAAGAGCCGCTTGTCCTCATGAAATTTCACAGGTGTATAAAGAAAATACTGCAGGCAGTATGTGTGTTGCTTGAATAGTTACTGAGATACCGTAAGCTGTTATACAACATTACAAAAATTTAAACATTGCAACAATTAATATTTGCTGTAAAAGTAGATCCTGTCGAGAAGTAAGATGGAATGAGCACAAAAGAGCAAGAAGTCCCTCATTAGTCTAAACAAGAGAATCAGGTAATTACTCAGGTCTTTGAAAACAGACTTGGAGGTAAAATAGCCTCCAAAGCTAAGGATAACCATAAGGCATTTTTCAGGTATGTCTGTGATCTTAAAGAAACACCCAACAATGTGCAGAATTAGTTGCAGATGGCATCACCTATACTCAGAAAGAAGATATAACAAATCTGCTGGCTGACAAATTCAGTTCTATTTTCACCTCCCCATCAACTCTAAGTCTCCTCCAGGAAATACCCTCCAGCACTCCACTACCAATTATCATCAAAAAACAAGTTGCCACTGCACTCTCTAAAGCTAAAAACACAGCTTCATTGGGGCCTGAATATATACCAGGTTGCCTCTTAAACAGCTTAAATCAGGATTTATCAGGCCCTTTAGGATTTCTATTTAACTAGAGCTTCTGGACTGGCTTTACCCCATTTGAGTGGAGGACAGCAACAGTCATCCTTCTGCATAATGAGGGACCATCTACTGAGCCTGGAAATTACAGACCCATACATTTGACTAGTCTTATATGTAAAGCCAGGGGAAAGTATAGTCATGGACCTGATAAATAATGACATAGGAAACCTCCTAACACTGGACCCAACCCAATTTGGCTTTGTCCAGGGCAGGGCATGCCTACTGAATCTGATGGATTTCTTTGAGAAAGTCTCTAAGGCCATGAATGAAGGTAAAACAGTATATACTGCCTACCTTGACTTGACCAAGGCATTTGACACAATTCCTCATGCAGGTATTATCAATCAACTCACAAATTGGGTATAAATCCCTATATCACCAGATGGATAGCCAGTTGGCTCATGGACAGCACACATTTGGTTAAAGTGGGTGAATTCAGATCCAGCAAAAGGCCAATTATTATTGGTGTGCCACAGGGCTCAGTGTTGGGACCACTCATGTTTGGAATGTACTTCTCTGAAGTCAAGGCTAATGTAGAAGGCCTCCAGATGGCAAAGTTTGCCAACAACTGCAAGCTAGGGGCAATCATTGAATCCCTCAGTGATATAGATATCCTTCGGGAGGGTTTAGATCAGAGAAATGGCTTGTGCCAGAACCATGGCCTAAAACTAAATGAGAAAAATGCATTACCATACTCTTTGGGAAGTCAAATACCCCTGCAAATAACACCATCAATAGTTCATCCCTAAGAGTAGAGTCAGAGGTGAGAGATCTAGATAGATAGTAGCCAGAACTTTGACTGTCATATGTCCACAGTGGTGAAGAAGTCCTTTTATGTGGCACAACTTATAAGTAAAGATATGGCATCTAGATCCAAAGAAATTATAGTGCTGCTGTACTCAGCCTTCATTAGACTAATAATCAAGTACAGTGTCCCATTTATCCTGTACTTGACTAGGCATTTACAGCAGGTGGAATCACCTCAGAGGCTGTTCACAAAGAAAATGCAACTCTATCCGTTTACTCTGTCTTCTACCAAGTATTGAGGGTGACCTATGTCTGACCTACAAGGCACTTACAATTCCAGCCCTGATGGGGATGCTACACAACTGCAAGTCAAACAGCACAAGGGTTTCCTGATCTAGGGATCTAAACTTAGTGACTCAAACAAATCATGCTGGACAGAGGTATATATCTCACAGACTGTCCCTTCTTTGGAGCAGGCTTCCTATTCATATTAAGCAGAACCCTTCTCTGGCCCTCTTTAAATGCAGTTTGGATCAATGGATGGAGAATCACAAATCCACACCTTGGGTAGTGAGTATGTCCCTATGGAAAGGAGGGATCTGTAAGATAATGCATAGGCACAAATCCATGCCATCTTCTTGCCCCTAGGGGCCATATATTGGGTAAAATCTGGTTATATAGGCTAGGCTTGGAAGGGCTCTTAATCCATTAGCCTAGTAATCTCCTATGAACCTACTATAAAATTTTATTTAAGATGCAGAATCAAATGATACAACCACTGTGAATATTATTTTGTGCTGATTAGATTATCATTTATAGTTTTCTAATAACAACTATAGTTGTACAGATAAGAGCATTAGTTTGAACTGTAAGATTACTTCATTCTTTTAAAGGTTCAGGTTACACCCATTGGAATTTAGAATGCAAACTTAAAAGTCCTCCATCGGAGGGAATGAGTTAACACATTGCTCAGTGGTAAATATATGACCCCATTCAAGCCATAGTGAAACATGTAGCACAGCTTTATTCCAGTACAGTAGTTTCATTAGTGTGTAGAACTGAAATAGAAACTGAAAAAGTAATAACTTGCTTCACTTTATGAGTGTGCTTAGTATATCAGCAAACTTATGCAAAATGTTTACAGCCATAACACTATCTGTATATAGCTGTTTAGTGGATTCATTTCAGTAAATGAAAAGCTAATCTGTTGAATGGTACAATATCACATTCACACAAGAGAAATACCTCTAACTTGAGAAGTTAGCACTTTAGCTACAAAACAACAAAGATATCACAACAATGTGACAGCAATTTAAAAACACCACACACATACAACATCAGGAAGTATTCTTTGCACAAAAGCAGCACCTTTGCACCTCACATATGGTGGGGGGGGGGGGGCGCGGGTTTTTGGCTCCATACCCCCTTATACACATGATTACAGAGCAGCTGGATTGTGTGCAGCTCCACAAACTGTGCTACATGAAAACAACACAGTGTGTGTGTGTTGACATCTGTAAACCTTATCTGAAGCAACCCAATGTCGTTTTGGAATTTATTGTGTAATTGACTGGTAGGAAAAGCTTTATATATCTATATCTATATATATCTATATATATATCTATATATATATATATATATATATATATATATATATATATATATATATATATATATATATATATATATATATATATATAAAACTTTTTTTTACAGTTTGTTGGAGGTGATAGGATGGCAAACCTTAGCCCTCACAAGGGGCATAGCAACCTATAAATCCACACAGTTTATACACAGAACACTCCAGACTTTATCTCATCCAGTTGTGTTTTTGTGACTTATTGTGTAACTGCTTGGCAAGGGAAATTTTATTTTGATTTATATTTTAGTTTTGACTTCTAATTTTTACTGTTTGTTGGAAGAAAGGGATAATCTGTAGGCAGGCATACTCTACCCATCCCAATGGGCCTAAGTTCCTATAAATCCCTACAGGATAGGCAGGACATCCAGACCTTATCTCAAACCATCCAGTGGTGTTTTTTGGTTTTATTCTATAACTGCTTGGGAGGATAAGATTTATTCTGATTTATATTTTATTGTATACGTCTGATTTTTACTGTTTGTTAGAAGAAAGGAATGGATTGTATGCAGGCAAAACTCCAGACTATTTCTCAAGCTATCCAGTGATGTTTTATGATTTATTGTGCAACTGCTTGGGAGGAGAAGCTTTATTTTGATTTATATTTTATTTTTACTTCTGATTTTTTTCTGATTGTTGAAGAAAGAGAGAGATTTTAGGCAGGCACACTCTAGCCCTTCTAATGGGCCTAGCTAAGTATAAATCCATACAGTTTCTAGGTAAGACATTTCAGCCCTTATCTCAAACCATCCAGTGGTGTTTTGTGATTTATTGTGTACTACTTGGTAGTCGAAACTTTATTTTGATTTATATATTTTTTTTTACTCTGAGTTTTGCTGTTTGTTGGAAGGATGGAATAAATTGCAGGCAGGCACTCCCTAGCTTTTCCAAGGTGCATTGCTATCTATAAAGTCAAACAGCTTGACCAAATGGTACTCCAAACATTGTCTCAAACAATCCAGTGGGGTTATGTGATTTTTTTGTATAACTGATTTTATGGGAATCTTTATTTTAAATTATAGTTTAATTTTTACCCCTCTTTTTCCCATTTGTTGAGAAAATGGGATAAATTACAGTCAGGCACACTCTATCCCTCTCATGGGACATGGATAGATATAAAAAGCTGTGACTGTATGAGATAGTGAGTACAAGATATTCCTTGGGATTCATGAAAAATTGTGTAGGCTTTGCGGGAAGCCTAAGCAATGTTTATTTGTTAGCGAGATCACCAGCAGTGCTAATCGCATATGCATGCTGCTCATTACATTTACACAAATACAAATATGTATCCTTGCCCAGAAACAGTGTTGGCAGTCACAAAATCATGTTGAGAAGCATTAGCACACAGAGTAAACAAAAAAGGTTGCTTATGAGAAAACCTATTAAGTATGATTGCACGGACAGCACGAAGAGCTACACATGACAAATAGTGCAAGCTGAACCAGGCAGATAAAGTTTATTGAGTGCAATGTGCACAGAAATCAAACATATGACTACAGAAATAAGTAAGAGAGGAGGGTAAATGGCAAGGACAACTACAATAAAAATGTTACCAGGCTTGGAAAGTGTACTGAAGACAATGTGCACAGAAATCAAAGATAGGTACACAGAAATATATAAGAGGGGATGGGAAATATTCAAACTGTACTAGGATAATTGATTTAAAGGTGCTTATGTCACAAAGACAATTTTGTAATAAAAAATTATGCAATATGTTTGTCATAATAATTAATGGTGGTTAGACTTCCAGAGAAAATATAGGTAAGTAAAACAGACATGATATTTTAGGATGTGAGACTTACACAATGTAATATTGTAAAAGAGGGGATTAAATATGAAATAAATGTGATTAACATGCTGAGTTGAGATGACAATTAGCAACAACAGCACATACATTAGGGGATATTGGTATAGCATGCATTTTGTCACTATAATATATTGTAAAATAAGAATGGCTCAGAAGCCAAATCTTCTTTTGCAAAAATCTAACCCATGCCATCAATGTTGCCACTGAGCTGTGTTTTAACTGCATATGCCACAAAAATAGGCATAACACATATACGAGGAGGATCACCCTTGAAGGGAATTATGCACTTTAATCACATACGTGGGTGTGAGTGGCCTTACAAATGTAGGAGTAGAGTGTGACATGCATAATACCCTACCTAAGGCATTCCTACCTGACACAGTTATCATGCAGACAGATAAGAACAGATACAAAAACCACACTATGATGTGATTTTTCCATAGAGCTGTGTATTGCTGGCAGCTGCCACAGGAGATAGCAAAGGTTATTGTCGCAAACAACTGAAATTGTGCGAATTAAGAAAGGATTCCTAATAATGAATATCATATCAGCATGTAAGACTGATAACAATTAATTGACTATGCTCATCTGCGTATGATTGTGATCAGTCCTTTATCAATTGCCCTTGGTCAAAGAAGGCTTTTTGTATTTTTGTATACATACCACCCAAAAACTGGAGCACACTCATGTAAAACACACTACTCAATGCATGTACCACCTGAAAATTCTTACCATGATATTGGCAGAACAAATTTCTACTGCTGTGAAATCCAAACATATGTTCACATGTTTATGCAACATATCAAGGGATAATACTGATGCGATGTAATGGTTGTTGTGTGACATCAGTATGTTCACACATAATGATTCCTTGTGCTAGAACTGAACATCAAGTTGTACAACTCCTCCAACAAACAATATGGCTCTGAATCACATGTATCACAGTAGAACTATTATCATAATTGTTGAACTCCACCGATGTGAAGTCATTAAGTCAGATGTACTTTATTTGCCCATAATCTTTATTTGGTAAAATGGATGGGGGAGACCTCATATGTACGCATCTGAATTGGAGGGGATGTCATTCCTGCAGAACAGTTAAGGACACAAATGCTGATTTGGAACATTTGAATAAGGGTTAAGAAAATCAACACAATAATAAGATCAATGAATGTACCACAGTATTTGTGCATTGCCATTTGTCATATATCTGGTTATGTGAAAGCCTTACAGCATGTTAATGAATCAAGGAATATGTATCTCTGTAATTACTTTGAAATAATCTTGCTATATGTCAGACAGCATTGCCTGATACTAGGTATACCCAAACACACTCGTGGCTTTCTGCTGTTGCCACTGTGACAATTATGTGCAATGTGGATATAATCATGTATTGGAACACATGCCTTACACAGACAACAATACACATCGCATTCTCTTATGTCCTCAGTCTTGAGGAGGTGTCTTAGTACAACCTGTATGAAAGGACAATCTAATCAAATAACAGCATCAGTCTTCGATACAGCATTTAAAAGTAAAAATTATAATAAAATCTTGTAAGAGAAAACAACATCTATACATGAACATACCACATGAGGATGATAACACTGTTAAAATATACACTGAGTGTAAGTGGCAGTGTTGGGATTTGAACTATATATCTAACATTACAAGCTACCAAAGGTATGCTGAAACACAAGTGCCACTTGAGATTTATTTTACAACTGTGACACTGTATATTTCAATGGATGACATCATTGTGTATTACATTGCTGTTTCCACTAAAACATATCATAAAGCACAAGCACACCATATAGATGTACATCATATATGTATTTTCCGCCTGTTCTGTACAGTAAGAGGAAGAAACATGCACTCACAGAAGACAGTCAGCCCTGTATTCGAACTCTCTACCTATCTACTAACACAATCAACACACAAGTGTATTATAGTAACATGCTACAGAAGAAGTCTGACTGCACGTGAGCCACACTGCATCTTTGAAGGGATGACATCAGCAATGTCTTGCAAAGGAGATGTGTATGCAAAATGACTTCTACAGGAATGTAGGATTCTAAATGTTGTTAATATTAAGAAGTGAGAGACACTCCTGCATCCATTTACACACACACACACACACACACACACACACACACACACACACACACACACACACACACACACACACAGTCATGAGGTTCTCAGTGCTGTAATTGACCTCCCTACCTGTCTACTGACACAATCTACATGCACGTGTATTATATGTACACACCACAGGAGAAGTCTGACTTTAGTAGTGTGAAAGTGCATTTTTGAAAGGATTAGTTTTTCAGTGTGTTGCAGGCAGTATGTGTTTGTGGACAGAGGGAAATGAGGATGTGGATTCATATAATCATGTAAATGTTTCTCACGAGTTGGAGTCAAACAAGCACAGTTGTTAAATTAACCCTTCAGTGATACTATGGCCCCCAGCATCACATACACAAATTGACTGTTGTGAGATTAGAACCCCTTCCCCACCTAGTTATACAGTCAAGAGAACACAGTACTTAATGCAAGCACCACAGCAGAAGTCTGATTTCTATAGTGTGAAAGTGGACTTTAGAGAAGATGACCTCATCATTGTTTTGCAAAGAAGATTATGTTGGGAGAAGGGTTTGACACTGATGTGGACTCATCCTCCAGTGTAAAAGTTTCTTCAGACTGCTAAGTTCAGTGAGGCCAGCAGTATGTAAGGCCATATTTACATAACTCTATACGCAATCCCCCAACACACACACACTCTCAAGCTGACTGCTGTGAGATTAACCCCCATCTATCTAGTTAAACAATCTAGAGGACAGAGAACTTAAAGCAAGGACTACCGCATAGGTCTGACTTACGCAGTGTGAAAGTGCACTTTGTAGAGGATGACATCATTGCTGTGTTGCAGACAAGATGATGCTGGGAGAAGGGTATGACAATAATGTGGACTCACCCATTTGATGATTTATTTGTTGATATGATGTAGTAAGAGCAATCTACTGATCAACAATAAATACATACTGCTGACTTTGGTCAGCTATGCTATCATTAATGTATATTGCAGAACTGAGACTGACATTTACCTGTTTACATGATGCTGTGTAGATGAGACAAACATATTTGTGAAACACAGGATAGACAATGATACATTCATGGCTCATCAGGCTAGAATGATGGTATGTAAAGCTTAATGAATGAATGCTACTGATATTAGCAAAGGTATCTGCTCATGAGTGGACAATATGCACTGTCAATGCAAAATAATCCTTAATGTTCCAATGCAGTAGGGCTAAGTAGTGATGAAGTATGTGTGCCAAGGCTTTGTGTGGTTGTATATCATTTGCAAGTGTAAGTGCTGCAGTGCAGACATAAATGTACAGAATGAAGTGTTTAGTCAACCACACAGTTCACTGCAGTTCACTTGTGTACAGTAAGCCATTTCCATGTACTGATGTAATGACATGCAGGAACAATACTTATCTGTGCTTAAAATCTGCTCCATAAGTGCAATGTGGAGAAACTCATTCACAAGGATGTTTCCAAAGTGTTAGCACATGTGTGATTCTAATTTGAGTTGTTGAACTTGGAATGTGAAGTAACAGTGTTCAGTGGTGCTTGCTGCCAATCTTTGTGCAAATAAAGAGCCGAGAGAAAATGGCCTGATTGTGATTAAATGTAGAATAGATCTGTTTGATGTTAATGTTTAATGTGTCATGATGTCAACATTTGTCGTGGTAGTGTCCTGCAGATATACGCTTTGCTTATTGGTCCCTACCTGTGACATGCTAGGGCCAAAGCTTAATTCAGAAATTAATTTGTTGTGCTTGCCTTCCCCATTTGGGCAATGTTAGATGGTGAGCAAACAGGATTCACTGCTGAAGGAAAAGAGTGGCAACTTTAATTTGGTTAGCCTTCTGTAGTGCAAACATGCTTTGTGGTGATGTGCAGCTGTCAGCACTCTGGACAGTACTGAGTGGAAAAAATCCATCACCTAACTTTCTCAGTGACACAAGGTGCAAACTCAGTACACTAAATCAAAAAAAGTAGAGGCGAAGCATAGTTCAAATCCAGTATACAGATAATTTTACAAAGGTTGTCAGAATGTGATTATTATAAGTACTTTTGATCATGACTGTAACACTACATAGGAATGACTGTCCTAAATATGTTGATTGGTCAAATTATGTCAGTAATGCCTAATGAAATAAACTTTTATACCTGCTATATATCAGCCATGCTTTAAGGGAAATTACAAGTTAATTGGGTGTGCAATTTATTAAACATGACAAGGATGGTGTGTATTTTAAAATAATTATTATGACTCAACACATATCCTAACTATGCGCGTAGGGCAGGATGTCTTGTGAAGTGTAGACATCCTCACAGTAAGGACAATAGTTGATATAAGATGAACATTTCATACATCAGCCAACTAAATGCCACAGTACAATGTGATGAGCCAGAAGAGGTGGTGAGGGACACAGAAACAGACACATAACAGTTTGCCTTATGGCACGCTAATGAGCGTCTTTATAGTGTGTCTATATTACTTTTGTCATTATTGAGAATGTGTCCTGCCCTGTACCATTAGGTAATTGATATAGGGATAGCAAAGGTGGAGGAGTGACAATAACCAATACATTCACATACGTCTGGTTGAAGAAGATGTAGGAAACTGGAAACATGATGTTGAAATGAGTTTGGTGTTTTGTTGATAACCGATGTAGCACACACTTACACAAGTAATATTAATATAAAAGTACAGTATTGTATAACATATTTCAGGATTCAAACCTTTGGCAGTAGAAATAAAACTTTTCATCTTATGGTATTTTCATATCTTAGCTCACCACAGAGGAGCTCATGCTGTAGTAACTTTCAATCACACTTTGTAAGAGACGCTCACAACATGTTCAATAAAGTCATTATGGCAGCAGTATTCACTTATACCAGTTGTAGCCTCCCTTACACTTTATATGATGGTCAGCAGCTTGATACATATAGGACAGTAGCTGTATCACAGTGTATTAGGCTAAGTCTGTTTTAATATAGTATAGTGGATGTATTGTTACTTGTGCTAAGATAACCATGACAATAAAGTCTACAGCAAAAACTCAACTAATTTTGCAATAACACTTGAAATTTCATTTAGCATCACATAGTACTTTTGCTCATTGCCAGACCTCATGCAAATGCTGAGGATTACAATTGATAAAACAGAAGGGGGTTAGGCAGATACATAAGCAACACTACACAGGAAAGAGGCTTATACAACAGACAGTAAGAGTCTAATTTACTGCTGGATTAGAACCCTTGTTAAGATGCACATTTAAGTTTATAGACTTGATCATTAACCCAACACACCACAAAGTAAATCTTACTTCATGCATTTCAAAATCACACCATTGAAGGGACAGTGATAACCTATTGAGCCAATGGAAAATG
This sequence comes from Protopterus annectens, assembly GCF_019279795.1. Classification (NCBI taxonomy): domain Eukaryota; kingdom Metazoa; phylum Chordata; order Ceratodontiformes; family Protopteridae; genus Protopterus; species Protopterus annectens. Next base: position 116,877,286 of record NC_056734.1, read on the forward strand.
TAGGTATTAGCCTTCAGCAAAGTAATGACAATTTGAAAATGCCATAAGATGAAATTTACATCCATCAGCCTAATGTATAGTCAACAGTACAAAGGGGTGAGAGAGAAGGAATGAAGACAAAGAGAGATAGAGATAGAGAGAGAGAGAGAGAGAAAGAGAGAGAGAGAGAGAGATGGACAGAGACATATTAAAGGCTGGTGTTATGGGTCATTAATGCAGATCTTTATGGTGTGTCCCCATTATTCAACTATCATTAACTGATGGCATTGGGGATCAAGAAGCTGTAGAACAGTCAAAACAGGATTAAGAAATGAGTGGAATAAGGGTGGTTTAACAATTCTTCCTTGGGGGCATGGATGCATTTGCAAATGCATTTTTCCAACAGTATTTAAAATATGTTTATAAAATGTCATACCTGGGTAAAAATCAAGCTGTATGTCATTAAATATATAAAAACTGAAAAACTTCAAACGGCAAACCAAGAAAGCAGGCACTTGTAGCAGTCAAAAGCACGAAAAACAACTGATGGATGCAGAAAGGTTTAATAAATTGAAACGCTTTTCGTTTGCTTACTTTAGCAAACTTCTTCAGAACAATAGTTTAAAAACTTTAAACCTCTTAACACACATTTAAATAATCACTATGATTAAGACAGGTTACAACGAAACCAATCATCGCTCAGTTCGTATATGCTACCCTCTAAAATGTTCCTCTTAAAGGAATCCCAGTAAGTAAAAAAATGCAAATATCTAAACACATAAATATAAAAGTATACCATGTAATACTGAAAACATTCATGCTAACTATTAACTTCATAATTTTACAAGCTATTGAAGCAATTTGTAAATAGTATATTATCGAAAATTCACATAATGCTAAAGTGCTGATAACCTAATAAAATAATGTTGTATACGTTATACTATCTAGCAACATGATAGATACCTGGACTTTACTTTATATAAAGTCAAATTAATAAAATATATACATTAAACAGCAATTATCCTTATTAGTCAATACTTGACTAATTTTAAGAAATGTAGTTCAACTGGATTTTATTCTTATTTTTCATTCACCAGTAAATGTTCTAAAAATAAACATAGAACATAGTAAGCAACACATTAATAAGCAACACATCAGCGTCTAAGGCTCCTAAGTTTAAGAATACTACTAATCGAGCATGTTTCATTTAATCCAGGGAAGTTATAAGCATTTAATCTAATTTGCCAAAATAGTTCCAACTCTTCCAGACGCAGGGGTGCTGGACCACCCCTTATGTCTGGATTTATCTGGTCTATTACTGCAAATTTAAATTTGTGGTCTGTATAAGACTGGACGTGTTTCGCCAAAGCATTATCTTGTTTATTCCTGTTGATGGCATATTGATGTTCATACATCCTCTCACGGAGCCTATGCTCCGTTTTGCCTGCATAAAAAGCAGGACAGTTTTGACATAATGCTATATAGACCTCAATTTTTGTATTACAATTAAATCTTGATTTCAGTCTAATACGAAAACCATTCCCTGTCACTGAATGTACATGTACATTTATGTGTTTAGATATTTACATTTTTTACTTAGTGGAATTCCTTTAAGAGGAACATTTTAGAGGGTAGTATATACGAAGTGAGCGATGATTGGTTTAGTTGTAACCTGCCTTAATCATAGTGATTATTTAAATGTGTGTCAAGAGGTTTAAAGTTTTTAAACTGTTGTTCTGAAGAAGTTTGCTAAAGTAAGCAAACGAAAAGCACTTCAATTTATTAAACCTTTCTGCATCCGTCAGTTGTTTTTCGTGCTTTTGACTGCTACAAGTGCCTGCTTTCTTGGTTTGTCATTAAATATATCATAGAAGTATAACATCTCAGTAAGAAATAATGTGACATACATCTGGAATCAAACCATTGATGCTATGGCCAAAAACAATCTTCAGACAAGTGATTTACATTAACACTACACAGAGGAAGTTGCACTTTGTTACATCCAGTGGTAAAAGAACTGTTAGGTAAGTGCTGCAAAGTATTGCCTTTATTCAGCCTTTACTCTGTATTCTGATAGCACAGCATGTTTAAGCACCTTGGTGTGAGGATAAATGGAGTACTGCAGTTGATGGCAACAACTGACAAGGTTTTGCCATAGTACATGAACAGCCATTCGCCATCATTTGTTATTGGTTCATAATTCCTAACTCCATGCAAATGCTGAGGACAAAAAGTGAAAGCTTTCTTATGGGCCATTTCTAGCCATGTGTGTTGTGTGTGATTCTATTTTTTACCAAATTAAAGGTGTAAAAAAATGGGTTAATAGAAAAGTGGTTTAATGGGGCAAGGAGAGGGGCAGAAATAGGGGAAAGAATACTGGAATTTGCAGGCAGGTAGTGGGAGAAAACCATAGCTATTGACTTTTTCACAAAATAACTGTAGAACTGTAGGCAGAATTTGCTGAATTTGTACCATCACCACACCAAGATGAATCTCATTTGTTTTAAGCAGAAATGTATGACAGAACTACTTTAAGCCATAGAAAATATTTAAAAAAGGGGGAGTGAGACAAAAAAGAGAGAGAGGATTATATCTATGGCATGTCACACTTGACTTTATATTTCATTACATGCACATTATGATTATCCTGTGTGTACAACTTTGCCACATCCATGTTGTACCATTAATCAATTGCACTGCTATGATATCATGAATACATCTGCCATATTGCATATAATTACAATAGTTATTAGGCTTAGAGTAAGTCCTGATGCATACATACCCTGTGCCTCTCTGAAGTGATTTTACCTCTCTTGTTGTGCCTGCCTGTTTGCTGAAATGTCTTCAGCAGCTGTACAGTAGAGAAGAAGAAAAAAGGAGTGACATGAAAGCATACTGAATACCAGTCTTGGCTATCTACTATATTCTATATAAATGAATGGTGATGGATCGGTATACTTATACAACATCTACTATATTCTATATAACTGAATGGTGATGGATCAGTATACTTATACAACATCTACTATATTCTATATAACTGAATGGTGATGGATCAGTATACTTATACAACATCTACTATATTCTATATAACTGAATGGTGATGGATCAGTATACTTATACAACATCTACTATAGTCTATATAACTGAATGGTGATGGATCAGTATACTTATACAACGTCTACTATATTCTATATAACTGAATGGTGATGGATCAGTATACTTATACAACATCTACTATATTCTATATAACTGAATGGTGATGGATCAGTATACTTATACAACATCTACTATAGTCTATATCACTGAATGGTGATGGATCAGTATACTTATACAACATCTACTATATTCTATATAACTGAATGGTGATGGATCAGTATACTTATACAACATCTACTATATTCTATATAACTGAATGGTGATGGATCAGTATACTTATACAACTAATGGGTGTCAGCTGTTCTAAACTCATCCTCCCATTGGCTACAAAGGTCCTTCTTGCACCATATCAGGGCACTTTAGTGGTGATAACATTACTCCGTAATGTGTGGGATGCCAGTTGCAGTGGAGACAGCCTTGGCTTAACATGTCAGCTGTTCTAAACTCATCCTCCCATTGGCTACAAAGGTCCTTCTTGCACCATATCAGGGCACTTTAGTGGTGATAATATTACTCCGTAGTGTGTGGGATGCCAGTTGCAGTGGAGACAGCCTTGGCTTAACAGATCCAAGCCTCATTTTTATACTGAGACCCAGTATAGTCCCCTTGCAACAGCCTAGCACTGTAGTGCTTCATGAAGTGTGTCACAAAATTCCTGGACTCTTCACCACCCCACCTCCATGTTCTAAATTTAGCACCACCATCTTCCTAACCAACCATGTCTGCAGAAGTCAAGCAACAACTCTATGTCTGAATTGGGCTATATTCCAATCCTGTGTTTAACAGCCAGTGTGCAAAGATGCACTCCCATCCAGCTGCATTTGGGTAATGGAAGGCACAGAGCTCCATTGCCAGACAAAGCAACAGGGATTTTATCACACAACAATAACGGTGTGAAATATGGCAGTGAGATTTGCAAGGTATGATGCTCAACGTATTCGCACTTTTTCCAGTGGTTAACACTGGCATGCTTCATGACTTGGCTTGTAAGCCTTGATCTTTGGAAGGTTAAATAAGATGACTTGGGACATAATTGTTCTGGATTTGTACACTGTAAAAAGTTAGCTTTACAAGGTAGGAATCAAACGTATGGAATAAAGAATGCATAAATGTCAAGGTTATTATATGTCAGTGCTACAGGAGAACTCTGTTTCAACCATGATCATTACAGGTATTAGATAGACCTGTACATGTGTGACTTTAAGAAGTCTTGGTAACTGCATTCCCATAAAAGAGGCAGTCATACAGTATTACTGCTTGTAAATATATTTCAGATGGATAGACTTTCATGAGCTGAGTAATATAGGTTGGGGCACGATACATACATACTTCACAACACATACTGTCCTAAACACATAGTTTGGTTATGTGAGCAGTCAAGATGATTTTAACTAAACTATTGAGACAATCATTGAAATGCAAGTGCATTTTAATTAATTGTCATGCTTAAACAAGTACTCAGTCAAGTGGGTTTCATAACTGAGTCATTAATGATAAATGCTACCAAGAAAAATATAGGTGTCAAAGCATTACTGACATTTCTTGCAATAAGCCTACTTATGATAGCCATTTGTATGTAGTGTTACCTTCTTATTCAAAGTGTTGTGAGAAATAGCATTCTGACACCCTTTGTAAAAATAAGTGTTATCTGGATGTGAACCCTGGATCTAAACTCAATGTACTTAGATGTTGTACCGAGAGAACTACAAAGAATGTGGATATTCAACATTCAGTACTGTACAGAGTGCTGATGCCCTCACATCACTGATAAGCCTGTTTGTGCTGCAGAGGGCTGACCAAATAATGATTTTCACTTTTTTCCTTAAGCAGGTAAGCTTGATTGTGTGCTGCTCATCAGTGAGCAAGTGCAGAAGCCAAGAAAAGGGGAAAAAAGAATATGAAGCTGTGATGCAAGTAAAACTTAAATTTTGAGTAATTATTTCAGAAATCTCTTCACACAATATGGATTTGAACCCCAGAACAACTCTGTTATTGGTCCAGAGTCCCTGCATTTATTGCTTGTGCCACAGGGAGACTTAGATAGCAGGAGCCATTCACTCTCTCAATACAAATCCTGCGCAATGGTGCCAGGAGTGCTTGCACTAATGAAGACTATAGAAATTAAATTGTTCACTTTTTACTTCAGCTATGAGCCCTATTTGTACTCTGCCAAGCAGTGAGCAAAAGGCAAAAAGGCAACCCCCCCCCCAAAAGATTATATTCTGAACCGCAAAAAACAAGGACAAGCACGACTTGTATTTCTATTCATCTACAGTTATACCATTACCAAGACACATGTAACATTTTCATATCTGGTTCAGACATTAAAAGCAGCATGTGGGCTACACATCATCAGCATGTCATGTAGTGTCATGACTGAGAAGGGGGAATACAGGCAATGGCATGATGTCATACTTGAAAGACTGCATGCAATTGGTCAGGACACAAAATCTGCCATTAAAAAGTACTTCTTACTGTGATGAGGTATGATCCTGAGAGTTTATACAGCATATATGACACATCTGTCCACAGTACTCATGTTAATCTTTTGGTGTTATAATACTGTACAACCTGTCATATGATACAATATCTCTTGCTACTATTATTATTAATAAGGACAACAACAACACTTTTGCAACCTCAACTCACAGGAACTACAGTTAAGATATGGAACATTTATCACATACAGTAGAGTCAATTATCTGAACGTCAATTATCACAAACGTCAGTTATCAGAACCAGCCTTCCAAAGTTTTAAAGTAAGAAAAATCATAAAGGCTGAATATGTAAACATTATACGCATTTGCTTGAGTATGTTTTTTGAGCTTGTAGCCAGCTCGTATCTGAAAAATATTCTTTATTGTCCATTGGAATTGCTGAAAGGTTGAAAAGTGTATTCCTGCATGCAGAAAAAACAAGATTTTAGATGTTTTTTTATCTGGTTCAATTATATGTTTGATTATCCGAACAATTTGATTATCCAAACTACCCTAGGTCCCAGTTAGTTCAGATAATCGACTCTCTATTATACTTTGGTGTACGCATTTCATATACAACATATTATTATTCTAAAAAATAAAAACATCTGAAAGGTGGATTCAAACCCTGCATCATCTCTCTTGTTTCATTAAACTGATTGCATTTACAGCATGTGCTACAGATGTACAATGCAGAATTTAATCACTTACTGCTGTTCAGAGTGCTTTATCAAAGTATACCTGTGCTGCTCTAAAATGTGCTAATGATGACATTTCAAATTAAAATTTTCAGTTTGTACTTTGGGCAGTGAACATTTGTTCACTGACATGAAATGCTGCCAGTCCAAAGTGTGCTTTACTAAAATGCACACAAGTGATGAACCCAATAAAAGAAAAAAAAACTGTAAATAGTAGCAAACATCAGGGAATAATAATTGAAATGCAGGACTGAGAGGTTTCCTTACTTTGTCTATTTTACAGTAAGATCATATGCTCAAGAAATATGCATTGACTCTCTCAACAAGTACACTATCTGGATTTGAACCCTTAATTCAATGCAATAGCAACACATACACATCGACTTGTGTTTCTTATCGCTCTTTGCCAGCAACACAGGCTTAGCGCAGGAATCAGAAAATGTACATTCTATTCCATATAGATCTGGCTTAGCAGACCATCATATTACAGGTTCCCCAGGAGAAAGATCAGAAAATGTTCTTCTGTCATTTCCTTGAACATGTCTAGATGAATGCAATATTGGCAGCATATTAAGGCTTATAATAGCCCAAATAATATTAATGTAAGGTTGCCAACACAGCTATTTCTTCTGTTTATTTCCTGAGCATCTTTCTCTTCTTTCACTTAACTAAAAGAAATGCATTGTCATATGCATTTCTTTGTGTCTTTATTTCAGTGTTCAATATAACTGATTAGCACTTCATAACAATTTTAAGCAGATAATGGAGAGTGTGCTATTGTTAAAATAATATCAATGAACAAAACCAGAAAAAATGGCTCATGTAGTGTACCCGGTGTGAAAACAATACAAAACAATGTTCAAAGTGAGTACTTCTTCAAAGATATAACTAGTAGAATGGCAACAAAATCCTGTAATCACAGATGGTAATTCTAAGTAAAAATCTTTATTGATACAAATTTTAAAAGTTAAAAAGATAAGCGCTTTCATCCCTGGAAACCAGAGAGACTTTTTTAGAATTCTGGTATTCAGGAGTGCTAATGATTTAACACCTCATTTGCATCTTCACAGTGCTTAGAGGGATGAATCTATACTATATAAAGATAATGACGTAGCTATGGGAGTGAAAGGGGGGGGAACTGATTTGATACAGATAGGCCATTGCTGGTATTTACGTGGAAGAGATTTTTCTCCAAATTGCTGCATTTTTATAAGATATGTTTGTCCTCTTTATAAACTGTTTACATTTTTATATTTGAAATGTATTTCAATAAGCAATAGAACTTTTTTATCTGTGTGCATTGTTCATTCACTGTTGGCATAGTGCAGGTATGTCAGTTCTTCCTCTATTTTAACAGTTTGGTAATGAATGATATGCTTATATCACAGTATTGTGTTACCATTTGCTCTTGGAATTTTGCAGGTTGGTACAGAAAGTTTATTGTGTTTATTTCGCCTCACAGTAAGACGTTGTCCTGTTCGATTCTCAGGTAGAGCATCTTCTGTGTGGAGACATGTGTGAATGGGCGTACCTTCGTTGAAGGTTGTGCATCAGGGCTGGCAACTCAGCACGTAAAAATCTACTGCCAATCATTAGCGGATCGGAGTTCTGCTGTAGCGACCCCTAACCTGGAAAAGCCGAAAGACACAACAACAACAACAACATTATCAACAACAAGGGTTGCATATGTGTAGCTAACAGAGATGTTAGGCTTCTCAGATGTCCCATGGCAACATCTACAATGGTGGAGAATCCAATGAAAATTGCTTGGCATTTCTACTTGGAATTCTTGCCAAGATATTCATATCAGTAGACTTTGATGATGATGGTGGTGGCAATAAAGAGACATAGAAGATTCAGATGTTCAGTCTGACACTGAGGTTGTGGCTCTCACATCTCCTGGCCTTATTTTGGACACAGTCAGTATGTCTACACATACGTATTCCACTCAGCCCTCAGATATATAACAGGTTGAGGGTGACACTGTTGTTCAGGGTAGTGTGGTTACGCCAGTTGCAGAGATGGTTGAGTTTGCCCATAGCCATCGTGAGGGCATGGTACCACACAGGAGATCTGCCAGAGGTGCTTGCCTACTGTCTACCCTCTTCCAGATGCTGGTGGGTCATTGCATGCTGGCAGACATATGTATAGGGCCACCATGAAGGCATAGGCGCATTCCATCAGGACCTCAGAAAAGATAGTACAAATCCTATGTATGGAGGATTCTTATGTGCGTGACTGCCTCAACAATGTGGTGACTCATTGGATAGGATGAGTGACACTCTGGATTAGGCAGTGTTTGTAATAGAACACCTGCTGGAGGAGGGTCATAATCCATGTGTCTGTAGAGCTGCAACATCCTCTGGTGTTAGCCAACATGGCCATGCCAGATCCCACTTTTAGAGTGGCACTACTTTCACTGTTCTGTTAGTGATTGAGGTGTCCACACCCAAACATGATAGGCCACAGGATTGTGGTCCTGGATATAGTCATGGAAAGAGTTCATCCAGCAGACATTGCTCATGTTTAGGTAGTACCCCCACTTAGAACTGAGTACAGGGAAGTGGCAGTGCAATTCCTGGCAGAGGCAGTTCTCGTGGTCGGGAGCGATAACACTGAACTGAGAACTCTACCATGCATGGCTCACACCTGTCCAACATGCCAGGACATAGTGATACAACAGAGCTTGATTGTGTTCATGCCTTCACACACACACACACACACACACACACACACACACACACACACACACACACACACACACACACACACACACACACACACACACACATTTCACAAAAAGTGCCCATACCAACTTACACATATGCAAGCTAAGCAAACCCTAATGTTGATTGCGATACATCTCCTTTTTCTGGTCAAAAGATATTTTCTACTTTGATGACTGTTCCAGATTTTTTACTTGTACACACTCGCTGCTTTGGTGTCAGACTTGGCCTACTGCCGCCCTCCACCCTGTGCAAATGATGATGACTGTGCCCTGCCCTTTGTTCATTTTGTTGACTTAGGGTTGCATATATGTCTGATGTACAAATTGGATAGTTAAGTGAGTCTTTCTCACAATGCTGATTTTATGCATATGTATTACATAAGAAAAATTGGAATGTTTTTGTACAGGCTCATTTTGGAATGATTATTTTAGTTAGTATTGAAAGTCATGCATTCAAATCAGTGATATTGCATCCTGTGTATTTCTCTACTTGTGAAACTGTTGATATAAATGTACTGTTGACTGGTTTGTGTATAGTGGATAAGCGACTATCTTGCTGTAGGTTATTGTGTATAATGCATAGCTGCATATTGCATATATCAGTGAATAATGCCACTGGTGGACACCTCACACAGATCCTGCTTGAATATATATACGACTAACAGTATGCAGGTATATCAGTTACCTTTATCTTCTTACACATTTGCTTGTATACTACAAGTTCCACACTTAGCTTGACATTACTGCAGGTATGACTTATGTTCTTTGGGGTTGTCTCTGATGCTATCAGTCCACTGCCATTACATGGCGAAGTAAAATGTGTGGATGTTGGCTGGCATCAGTTTTACTCTTTGTATGTGCTTAAATTATTTGTATTCCTTAGCTGGTGAGGGTGTGTGTGTGTGCTATCCTTTGATCTTATCCAGGATGAGGACATAGTGTGCATGCCTGTGTCTACTGGCAGCCTCTGCAGCTGGAGGGTCTCACTCAGAATCATCTTCTGTATGTACTGGAGGTGCTGGCCCTGCTTATGGTCCAGGAATGTGTGGTCCTTGCCCTTGCTGTTCCTGTTGCAGCTGTTTCCTCAAGATGATATTATGTAATATGGCACAGAATGTGAGAATTTCTGAGCAGGTGCTTGGGTCATACTGTAGGGCACCCCCTGATTTATCTAAACAATGGGACTATGACTTCAGCATAACAAACATATGATCTATGATGTTTCTAGTTTGAGCGTGGGCATTATTGTATCTTTCTTCATTGGTTGTGTGTGCATTCCTGATAATTATCATGACCCATGATTGCAATACATAACCCGCATCACCCAGTAGATGGCCTGGTGGAACATCACCCCTAGCAAAACTTGTGTAAAGCTGCAAGCTGTGCCATACATGTGAGTCATACTAACTGCCTGAGTTTCCTGCATATACATTGAGGATGATCCCTCAAGCATTACAGACAACCTGGCAGTTGACTGAAGTGGAACCTCTTCCTGTTGATGTATATCCTTCCCTGTTCACCAGGTGGGGCTTTTATTTCTATTTGTGTGCAGTTTAAGCCCCTAAAACTTCAGGGAAGTGTGCTATAGCATAAAGTTTCTACATTGTGTTTGCTCTGTCCTCTGGGGCATGGGGAAAATAGATGTGCTCTCTTGCATGCCGTAACATAGCATTAAGACATTGCTGGTATATTCTGGAGGAGACCTGTGACACACTAGTATATCCCCTGTGGGTCTCTGGAATGTACCAGTAACTAATATCCTTAATGCTACACATATCTTAGTTTCCACTGATAAAGGTTCTGCTCGATTTCCCTGGGTTTGAGGTGGGGGCAACAACGGTGGAAGGTTTCCTGCATTGTTTCCCTATCTACTCTGTTTCACTCTAATATTTCAATATCATGCAGTCCATGATATGTTAAACTGGGTCTGAGCACCCTTCTCCTTCTTGATCGAGATTTATCATCATCATCATCATCAGTAGCAGTTGCACAGATATGAGCCTGTTGCACATACACATGCAAGACTGCGGCAACAACCTTTAACATTGCTTTTTTCTAAGTATGATGGTGTCTGTATTCCAATAGGTTTTGGAGTTCATGGCAATGAGCTACACCAAGTGCATGATTACTTTATAGCTTCCTGAATGGCTCCACCTTGGATTGGTTAATTAACATGTAATTTGTCTAGTTATGCTTTCATTAGCATACTCTGCTGCTTACCTTTGTTTTGTGTCTCTACATGTAGTATACAGCCATTTAATAAATAGAAAGCAGTGCATTATTGTGTGTACGTCATGGCAAAATGCACACACGATAGCAGCACAACATGTAGATGTTTATGAATCTGGCCTATTGTGTAACATCTGCAGGTGATGTAAAGAGTGTTCAGCATATTTTTGTGACTGCCACAGTAGGTCAAAATAACTACATCTTTATGAAGTACTTTCCTTTGTGCAAGATTAGCTCAGTGTTTGTTTGTTTGTTTGTGTCTTTCGGCTTTTCCCAGTTAGGGGTCGCCACAGCGGAACTCCGGTCCGCTAATGATTGGCAGTAGAGTTTTACATGCTGGCTTGCCAGGCCTAACCCACAACCTTCAATGAAGGAGCGCCCATTCATGCATGTCGCCACACAGAAGACGCTCTAACTGAGAATCGAATGGGCAATGTCTAACTGTGAGGCGACAACGCTACCGCAGCACCACCACGATTAGCTCAGTGTACTTAATTTAATATTGCTTTGTATATTGTTTTGTGATTTTCTCATGCAATTTGATTTAAATTACTAGTTGTTTTAATTTTAGTGAATTCCGTGATTCTCTTTTAGATACTTTGTTTTCTTTAAAATGACGTAGTTATAATTGTTTTTCACTGAGAATGGGCTCATTCAAAACGTATGTCAGTAATGATTTGGTAAAGCATAAGTACCTCATCTAGTGTACTAAGTATATAAAGGCAGCACCTAATAATACTGGAGACTTGTATTCCTCATGTCAAAAGTTGGATAATTTAGTTACTAGACTTGCTGATGATATTTGTACTTGATCAATTTGCAGAGCTGTTGTTACTTATATTAATGACCTGACTGATGTGATAAATACAATTAGACAACATGCAAATAGAACACATTTAGAAAAACAAGTTCCTTCTACTAGTGAGTTCATTTAACCTCTATTAAATATGGTACTACAAATGACAACTTTGTAATTCAGGATACTAGTAGGAAGCAGTCTGAGGATTCAGAGCAGGTAGATGAAAATAAGAAAAGAAGTTCACAACAAATAAATGTTAGGAAAATAATATGACTAATGTATGTAATACTAAGAGAAAATATACTCAGCAAAGGATATTACTTTGATATGCCATACCCTGATTATTGAGATTGATAACATTGTTCAATCACAACGCATTCAGTCTACAGAGATGACATTAGTGACCATTGTTCCAAGAGAGAACATATCAAAAGAGGCAAGGGGCAGGCTAAAGAGATGAAATCTAAACTGAACTTGGAAGGATTAAAGAACGTTATGGTAAGAAAAAAATGATGAGAAAGACTGAAGTTGACAACTTGGCTCAGGTAGTGAAGTACATTGCAATAACAGCTATAAATGAAAAAGTGTGCATACCTAACATCAGCCTTTAAAAGGGTCATATACAAAACATTGGTCAATAAATTAGATCAACTAGGTATTAATGCAATCTTTGTAAGATGGATGGCTTACAAACAGGACATGGCAAATATCATACAGCAATTGGACAGGTGAAATTTTAGGTTATAGTCAGAATGTCACGTGAGGCTCTTTACTGGGCCTATACTTGTTTGGGTTTTATCTTTCTTACTCTATCTTATTCAACTGAAGTGTTTTATAGCCTGCATGCAGATGACTTGAAAATGGGAAACTGATTGCATCTCTTACAGATAGGGTATGTCTGCAAGAGAACATGATTAAACTGACTAGCTGAACATAGGAAAATAATAAGCTAATACATACATCAAAAACTAAACAAGAAATTTAGGAGACATAGATTTAAGAAGAATATTTAATTCGGCACAGAGTGACTGAAACCAGGGATTCATTTAGGTACTTGGGTATATGGGTAGATCCAGCTTTAAGTTTTTCTGGTCATATCAATCAGTTGGTTAATGATAGTTATAAAACTATAGGCTGTATAAAAAGATTTACAAAGGCTATGAAACCACAAATTATAAAATTATTGTAAGGGATATTAGACCCAAAATGAAGTATGGAACAATAATATGGAAATCTTATAAGAAAGCTAGCATGAGTAAATCAGAAAAAGTACAGTAGACATATGCCAAAGGCATTATTGGATATGAAAATTAAGATTAAAATATCTGAATTTTATAGTGATCTTAAAGATATTTAAAAGGAGACTTCATTCACATATACAAGACATTTAGAGACAGCTACATCTGGGAATGCCTGGGGTTATCAAAAAGTAGTAGAGAATCATACGACAATATGTGTAGGAGATTCTATAGAAATGAGTGATATATTAATTGTCTCTCTTGAGGCACTAGCTGAAGCCTGGAATAGACTACCAAATTTTATTTCATAGTTATAATTTATATTTTATATTTTATAATTATAGTGCTTTAGCTAGCTCTAGTTTAGACTTGGGACACATTATGAGGATTACTGTTTTGGTATATTGACAGGCTAGAAGAGCATTATTGCCCATGCCTGACATATTTGTATGTAGGTATGTATCTATAAATGCCTTTTAAGGATGTCAGTAATGAAACTCTTTGTTAGAATAGTGTTTTGATAACTAAAAGACACATAGTTTCATAGTTTCATAGTTTAGTACTGGGCTATCTGCCCTGGGGCATTTATAAGCCTAGCCATAGTGATGTGGCTTTCGCCACCCCATGTAATGGTACAAAAGTGTACAGAATAGATTTAGAATACTGTGCCTCTGTCTAGTAGTGACACAGTGAAGACCCCCTTACATAACAGAATCAGTTTACTGTGCCTCTGTCTAGTAGTGACACAGAGATGACCCCCGGGGTAAACCTACGATCTCCCATCCACTCGTCAAGATTTCTCTTGAAGAGAGTCAGTGAGGGGCTCTGCCTAACATGAACTGGGATTCTTTTCCAGAGTATGGGAAGCCTCTGAGTTATGAATCTGTCCCTCCAGCATGTCCTATTCATATTTGTGCTGAGGTTTAAATCTTTAGCTCTCGTGGTTCTGATGGATTTGGATTTTTTGAGGTGGAGCTGTCCATCAATTCCTGATTGGACATGGCCTTGTACGTCAGGCACAGATCACCTCTGAGTAGGCGGTATGCTACTGAATAGAGCTGGAGTTTCTTTAGTCTGGCAGCATATGACATATGTTAGAGACCCTTCATCCTCTTGGTGAGGTACTTTTGGGGTCTCTCCAGCTGTTGCAAGTGCCGGGTGAGGTACATACCAAATGGGGCATTGTACTCAATCATGGGCCTGATAAGGGAGGAGTATAGGGGTACAATGACCTCCTTTGATCTGGATGTGAATCCCTTCATGATAAGGTGGGCAAGGTAAAAAGTCTTTCTAACCACTTTGGCAACGTGGGTGTCAAATGAGGGGTCACTATCAACTTGGGTCCCCAGGTCTCTGATTATTTTTTCCGTACTCAGTAGGTTACTGTCTATGTGATAATTTGTGGGTACTTTGTTTTTCCCAAAAGGGATGACTATACATTTTTTGGCATTTAGTTTAAGGCCATGACTCTGGCACCAGTTGTCCGTTTCAGTGAGGCCTTTCTGTAGGATGTATTTTTCAGCTGGTGTATCGACTATGGCGCCTAGTTTGCAGTCATCTGCGAACTTTGTCAGCCACAACCCTCCCATGTTTGCTTTCACATCTGAGAAATAAATGCCGAACAAGAAGGGTCCCAGGACAGAGCCCTGTGGGACACCACTTGTGACTGGCTTTGAGTCTGACATGGCTCCAGCGATTTTGACTTTATGGGTTCTATCCTTTAGCCAGTTTGCAACCCATCTTGTGACATATGGATTTACATTTAAGCTGTTGAGATTGTCTATGATGCCTGAGTGGGATATTGTGTCAAAAGCTTTAGCCAAGTCCAGGTAGGCTGTATGGACTGCTTTGTCCTCGTCAATGGCTCTAGTGACTGTTTCGAAAAAGTCAACCAGGTTCAAAAGGCAGGATCTGCCCTTTACAAAGCCGAACTGGGTGGGATCAAGTGTCTGTAGGTCCCCAATGTCTCTGTTTATGAGTTCCATAATGATTCTTTCCATAGCTTTGCAGACCAGGCTGGTTAAGCTTATGGGGCGGTAGTTACCAGGGTCTGTAGAGGTGCCTCCTTTGTGGAGTGGGACCACTGTTGCTGTACGCCAGTGTTCAGGTACATATCCTGTAGTAAGGCTAAGGTTAAATAGCATTTTTATGTGCGGGTTTAGCTCCTCTTGGAGATCACGTAGCACGCAACGTGGGATACCGTCAGGTCCCATTGATGCTGTGTTTTTAGCTTTGCTGAGGGCGGCTCTCACCTGGACATCTGAGATGACAGGAAGGTTACATTCAGCTGGGATAAGTATTTCTTCTTTTGGGGGTGAGGGAGGGGAGAAATTTGCACTGAACCTGTCTGCCAGAATGTTGGCAATATCTGTGGGTTCAGTGTATTTTTTGTCATTGTGAACTAACTCTGAGCATATCTGAAGGTTTCCACCCAGGTTTCTAACATAGCATAAGAAGGCCTTGTGGTTATCTTTAGTGTCCATAGTGATTTTTCTCTCAAAGTTGGCCTTGGATGTTTTTATGAGAGAACTTAGCTTTCTACTAGTGCTGATCAGAGATGCCTTATCTTTATGGGATTTTGCTCTGTCATGCAGTAGCTTCCTTCTTTTGTTATACAATTTGTTTATGGCTGGGGTCCACCAGACAGGACGCCTGCCCTTGGTGGAGAGGGTCTTGGTTTTATTTGTGATTGCATGATCCATGCATTCTTGGAGATGTCCGTAGAAAGCATTTGTGAAGGATTCAGCATTATGGGATGTGGTTTCCACTGGCCCAGTGGGCTTAAAGGATACCATCTCAGTCTTAAGATGTGTAAAGTCGGCTTTTGAGAAGTTTTTCACTGTAGTCTTTTGTGTTGGGGGTGGAGGTGGGATATGTATATCCAGGGTGATTAGTTTGTGGTCAGATCTCAGTAGTGAGAGGTATACTTCCGGTGTGGAGCACTTTGTCCCCATGTTTGTGATGATCAGGTCTAGTATATTATCTTCCCTTGTGGGAGAGGTGACTAGCTGTTCCATTGCATTTGAATTTATGAATTCCAGGAACCTTTGGGCTAGGGTGTTAGGGCTAGAATAATGCACCCAGTCTATGTTAGGGTAGTTGAAGTCTCCCAATATGATGGTGTTTGGTGAGACATTCATATCCTCCAATGTCTTCAGGAAGGCTGAATGGGGTTCCTGAGATTGGGAGGGTGGTCTGTAACATGCTACCAGTTGTATAGCAGTTTTGCCTATGGTTGGTTGCACCTGGATGGTCTCTGATGCTTCATGTGTTGCCACTAACCTGGAGGTGTGGGTGTCCTTGATGAATATGGACACCCCCCCTCCCTTTTTGGTTTGGCCCGAGTTTTGGGGCCAAAAAGCATGATACGAGGTATAGCCTGGTAGCGTTGGGGTGCTCTCAGGAGCCTTGAACCAGGTCTCAGTCACTGCACAGACATCGATGTTCTCCATACTGAGGAGTGCCTCGAGAGCCTGCATCTTGAGATTTAGACTTCTGGCATTGAGCAGCATTACCCTTAATTTTTTTCCATTTTTGTTTTCTAAGGAGGTGGGTTTGTCTTTTGAGCCTTGCCTAAAAAAGGCACTATGGGGGTGGCAAGAGCCTTAGCCAATATCCGGAAGCCCAGTGGTGACAGATGCAAGCCGTCCCTTGTGAAGCAGTGTGGCTTGTCCAGCATGTCATCCCAAGCAGACAGACATTGGATCCCCCTAGAATGACACCAGTAATTGAGCCAATTATTAAAGCTGATCATCTTGTCTTTGTATTGTGGCATCATTCTTGGTGAGGGCAAGATGCTGCTCAGGGTCAGGGTCATACCAGCCTGGGCTACATAATCAGAGAGCTCCTCTATGTCTCTTTTTATGTAGTCCAGGGAGGTACGTCTCAGGTCATTCATGCTGGCATGGACAATGACGGAGTTATATTTGTACTTGCTTTGGAGTGACCTGAGTGCGTGTGTTATGTGGCGGATCCTAGCTCCCAATAGGCAGCTCACCATTACCCTCTCCTTGTTCAGCCTGGTAAGCGGAACGTCAGTGTGTCTGACTATAGAGTCACCTATTACTAGTGTATCAGGCATGGTGTTTGGCCTTAAGGGCTGTGATTGTTTGACACACTGATTTATTGAAGTATGTGTTGCATGTGTTATGTTTTGAGGTGATGGATGTTTGGGTGTCTGCATTGGGAGCCTCTGTTGTTTTGGTAAGTTTTTTGTTAGAGCCTCCGAGTATGTCTTTGTGAATCGTTTGCAGTTGTGGTTGGTCTATGTGGGACTGGGTTTGCTGTGTGTGTGGTTACCTTCTCCTCCTGTCTGGTCTTGCCAGTCCTGAGTTAAGAGAGTTCAGCCTCCTGTTTGGCTATATAGTTGCATCTTTCACATGTATTTGTGTTTGTTGGGAGGAGGAGAGGGTTGTCTGTGTACATGAGACAATTGTAGCATTGTCTCAAGATTCCCAGATTAACCAGCTGAACCGGAGAGGATGCTAGTAATCTACTACTCAACATGCTAGAATCTTATAAGGGAGTGCTGTGCCTTTAAGGGAAGTGGGTACTCACAGGGGTGGTAGGTGGATGTAGTGCTTACTTTAGTTTGAGAATGCTTACTTAGAAGAGAGGTTTTGAGAACAAGTGCTAGGCTTATAATAAAGCAAGTAGACTGATTATTATAAGAGTAGAGCTTTCTTAAGGGAAAATTTGAAGAGCAGACTTGGCGGAGCCAGAAAAAGTTTAACCTTGTTTAACCGGTGTTGCGCTATGTGCACAATCGCGCAAAGCCACGCAAACATGGATTTTAAACAGGGAACTTCAAAAGAGCTAGAAATGGTCCAAAACAACCAATTACTACAAGCTCTTGTGCTGAGGTCACTCCTTCAGGGACAGATAGGCTGCTCAAGGCTCCCCACTCCCACTGGTGAGCAAAGAAACTTCCTTCTATCCAAGTAAGGCAATAGACAACACAGGAACTACACCACAGCCCAGAATACAGCAAAGCCTGTATACTGGTCTAAACTAGTCAAGGAGAGGTGGGAAAACAAGGATATTTTTTTGGGGTTTTTTTTGTTTTGAGATAGAAAGCACACAGAAATGCAGGAAACAGTAATAAATCAGTTACATAGGCTAGCACACTTTAGTGGGCAGCCTCAACAGTTAAATTTAATAAACAAACAAACAAACTTTCGACCAATTTTCGACCAAATGTAACTTTAAGTGCAGATAATATATAATGCAACAAACAGCTATAAAACAGTTTAAGCTTGTTCAAAGTAAGCAAGAGAAGGCATTTTAGGTAAAAAACAGCAAAAAATAATTAAATCAGGAAAGTAGTCACTTTTCTCAGTTCTCTGCTGCTAGGACCACTCTGCAGGACCACGAGGAAACACATTTGATAGCCAGGTACTCAGTACCCTAATGTGCCCATTTTAGAAGAGCATGTAGTGATATTTGAAAGATGACATGAATAGTCACACTGGTAACATCTCTTATCAGGTGCTATGGCAACATTTGTCTTGTCACATTCATTTTCTCCTTTAAGCATTTTATGTTCTCAGCTCACTAGTGTTCCCACGGCAGTTTATTTACCCAAACTTGCCATAACTTTGGCTTCAACTATTGCAGTTTCATTTTGGGCTATAAGAAGTCTTGCTTTGCACGTGTAAATTCATGCTATTAAAGTAAGCATGTCCTGATGTGAAAATTATTTGTCCTCTCATTTTGTTGGTCTTCGGGCATATCAAGCGTTAAAGCCCACTGAATGCGGCCAGATGTCCTTTTGACTTATCCTGTCATCCAGCCCACCGATGAAAGTGTTTTGCTACCTAATTTAGTTAGGCACACATTAAACAAACTAATATTAAATAAACCCACCAAAAGCTTGGAATGCTTTACCATCACAATCTCTACCTTACTCCCTCATCCAAACAACTCCTATCCACCACTTACCTCATTCCCTCTCTTCTGTATGGAGCCCCTCTCTTTACCAACCTTCAATCAACCCTCAGATCTAAACTATCTTCCTGCTATAACAAAATCTCCAAGTTTGTTACAAATTCTGCACTCATCACTGCGACTCCCACCATTCCCTAAACTGGTTGGAACCCCCAAACTACCTGACATACATTCACCTTACAAAAGTACATACGCTCACATTCAAACCCTGTAACTGTCCTTCTCTCTCCTCTACCCTAAAAATGCATCAGACACAGAGAACACTCAGATCCAATAATCAAACTCTTCTAGAAATTTACAAACCCATATGTTCTCCAGGGCAACGCTTAATATCTTTCTCCCTTGCCATATCATGGAATTCACTTCCCCCACACATTATAACTACCCACAATCTCTCTACCTTTAAGACCTTACTCCAATCCTCTCTCTCCTCTCACTGGGTAATCCTCCTCTGTTTGAGGCTGGTAATCCTCTTTGTGAGGTATTTCTGGTGCCTTTCCAGTTGTTGTAGATGTCTTGTGAGGTACATACCAAAAGGGGCGTTGTACTCTATATTAGGTCTAATTAGTGATGAGTAGAGGGGAACAATGACCTCTTTTTTCCTGGATGAGAAACCTTTTGTGATGAGGTGTGCCATGTAGAAGGATTTTCTGACCACTGTGGCGATGTGATTATCAAAGGAGAGACTGTTGTCCACCTGTGTCCCAAGGTCTGTTATCACACTTTCAGTGTTAAGTAGACTACCACCTATGTGGTAGTTCATGGGTACAGAGTTTTTACCAAAGGAGATGACAATGCACATTTTGGCATTGAGCTTGAGGCCATGGATTTGACACCAGGCATCTGTCTCAGTGAGACCCTTTTGTAGGATGTCCACATCGTTAGGAGTTTCAAGTATGGCTCCTAGTTTGCAGTCATCTGCGAACTTCATTAGCCAAAGACCTTCTGTGTTAGCCTGTACTTCAGAAAAGTAGATACCAAACAGGAGAGGACCCAGGACTGAACCCTATGGTACTCCACTTGTCACTGGTCTAAAGTCAGATTTGGAGTCTGCTACTTTCATAGTGTGGGTTCTGTCAGTGAACCAGTTGGCAACCCATCTTGTAACATAGGGATTTATATCTAGTTTAGTGAGTTTATCTATAATTCCAGAGTGGGGGATGGCGTCAAAAGCCTTGGCGAGATCTAGATAGGCTGTGTGAACCACCTTACCCTCATCTATGGCTTTGGTGACTGCTTCAAAGAAGTCAATCAGGTTTAGAAGACATGATCTGCCTTTTACAAACCCAAACTGGGTGGGGACCAGAGTTTGGAGATTACCAATGTCTTTGTTTATAAGTTCCATGATGATATGTTCCATGGCCTTGCAGACCAGGCTCGTTAGGCTAATGAGACGGTAGTTCCCGGGGTCCGTGGTGGCTCTCCCTTTGTGGAGTGGGATAACTGTTGCTGTGCGCCATTCAGTGGGCACAAAGCCTGAGGTGTGGTTATGATTGAACACGGTACTTAGGTGGGGTGCCAGTTCATTCTGTAGTTCATGTAGAATGCAGCCTGGGATGATGTCAGTTCCCATGGATGCTGCTGTTCTTGGCTTTGGAGAGTGTGGTTTTTATCTGTGCAGCCATGATTGCAGGAACTTTGCATTCTTCCGATATAGAGATGGGCCCTTTAGGGGGGTGAAAGGGGGATAAAGTTAGCACTGAACCTATCTGCCAGGATGTTGGCAATATCAGTTAGTTCTGTATATTTAGTGCCATTGTGCTGTAACTCAGAGCAGATCTGAGTGTTGCCATTGAGATTCTTGACATAGCTATGGAATGCTTTGTGGCTGTCTTTAGAATCAGTAACGATTTTGTTTTCATGACTAGCTTTGGAGGATTTTACGAGGGATCTCAGCTTCTTACCGAGGCTGACCAGGGAGTTCTTTCAGTCGTGGGATTTTATTCTTTTCTGCAACAGTTTCTTTCTTCTGTTGTCACCAGCATGTTATGTAGGCTGATTAAGAAGCAGATGTAGCAGCAAGGAAACTGCATAGCTCTTTTGCTTCTCTCTCTTTAGTTTCCCTCTTTCTACTACGACTTTCACAATAACTGAACAGGATAGCTTCTTCTTCATTATGGTTTAAGGGACTACTGCCATCTACTGGCATAGTACTATAATACACTGTGTAAAGGAACTTGGTCCAGTTTACCAAACATACCTATGCAAGAATTGCCACTCGACGAGGAGTCTCAGCTTTGTTAGCAAAGGGTCACTGGAGATTCAAAGGGTTCAGCACACTTTGGTCAGACTTTGGGGTTTCTTTGCTGCTGTCTCAACCCTTTAGAGATATTAGTCTGTCTGGATTACAGACAGTCATTTTATTATGACCCATAAATTCACTTTAAGATTTACATTCTTAAGAAAGTTTTTATTTTTAATGACATGTAATGTAAGTGGTTTTGAGATGCTTTAAGTTAAACATTTGATTTACTGAAATCTTTATATAAATCTATACATACTTCCTACCTCTCAACCGTCTAGATTTTTGCAGAATGTCAAGATTTTTGCCTCATATTTTTAGTCTGTTCCTCTTAAAATTTGTGTTTTTCTGGCAAATCATTAAAGATTGAAGTCACTAATAACGACATACATTTGAGTTTCAGACTTCATATCTTTTCAGAAAATGAATGTTAACACAAATCCTGTTATTCTAGCAACTTTCTAAGTTTATAAGAACAATATTAAAATATGTCCCTATTTTTGCCGACCCAGTATTTTAGGTTTTGCTTTGTTTGGATTTCTTGTGCTAAGAGGTTGAGAAGTATGCTGCAAATGATACTTGAAGTGCCACAACAGTTGTGTAGGCAACATTTCTGCCTCACAGAGTTTAGTTGGTTCTGAGATGGGTGCTTTGGTGTAGGGTCAATGTGGTCTCCCTATGTCTGCTATTTTTTATCTTTTTGGGATCTCTGTTCAAAAAACACACTAAACTGAAGACAGGTGTGTATGCATTTGTGTGTTTGTGTGGCTTGTGCTCCACCCAAGGTTGGTATTCTCCTTACATTTGTTGCTTGTGAGTATAAGCTTCAGCTCTCCTATGGCCCTGAATAGAATACAGTGGATATTGTGAAATAAATGCCTGAGTAAGCACTTTACATGATGTGAGCTTGAATTGCCTGCAATAATAGGTGAATATATTAGAAGATACAGTCATCTGTACCTTCCATTATATGAAGATGATGTAATGTAGTGATTAAATACTTTTGTATGGGTGAAGCACACCTGTAAGACTTTCTGTTCTCTCAGTAGTCAGTTATTGTAGTTTGGTAATGTTAAAGGCTTACAAAGACATACAAAAACTGCATGATTAAATTGTTGTAAGTAAATAAAATTACACATCTACAGAACAGAGTGGTTTCATTTTAATGCAAAGTTCTGATAACATGCGTACGTTGCATTCAATGTCTGTTGCTACAGAGTCGGCACCCTTTGCAATGCTCAATGAAAAAATAGGGGGATAAAAGGCACACCTTGAAAGAAAAGCTAGCAAAGAGTTATGCCAAGGTGTAGGCAATTGACACAATATCTGTAAATAAATAAAATGGCATTTCTGCAAGTTGTTGCTTCTTGAAGTTAGTCACCTAGTAACTAGGAGAAGAAATGAGAAGTTGCATCCCATCTGAGGTGTCAGAGCTGAGACAATGCTTTATTAGAGAAAAAAAGTGTAAGAGACTGTTTATAACTAGTGGAAACCAACTCAAGATATTACTTTATTTTCCAAGAGCAATCATTATACCTTCAAGGCAACATGTATATAACATTTCTGCACATGGGGTAAGGGTGTTACTCCAACAGTGACAATCATCTAAAGCCACGGTTCACACTGCCAAGTGACTAGCTCTACTGCAGTTGTTCTTCCATACCACACACATATAGACATACTCACTTAAATCTATGGTCAGTTTAGAGTGTCTAGTCCACCTACTGCATGTATTTGGAATGTGGAAGAAAACTGGAGCACCCAGAGAATACCCATGCAAACACAGGGAGGACATGCTGACTCAATATAGAAGGCACCTCAACAGAGAATCAAACCGAAGAACCTCTTGCTGTGGGGTAACAATGCTATCCACTACCCCACTGTGTCGCCCTCATATAGAAATATCTGTTTGGTCAGGTCGGCTGAATTTGGAAGTTTGCATTTTAGATAGCTGTCGCATGTACTTTGTAAAAATAAAGGTACTGATGTCTACAAAAAGATAACAGATGTAGCAAGGTACTATCCCAAGCTGAACAAAAAACATTCTCAGATAGTAAAAGTACTCCAACTACAAAGGGGAGAGGGATAATCATCCTATAAGGGTTAATAAAACAGCATTTGCTTATTTATGTATGTATGTATATTATCCAGGTAGGTGGTCTGGTTCAAGAACCATTTTCATCCATGTCCCTGGCCCAGAAGAAAACAGACATTTACAAAGCTTAGACATATACACTACACTTTAAAAGTACATTCAGACAGTGAGTGACAAAGTAAGCCATTGATCATGCAACTCAGCATCATACGTTTTTTAGACCTCCTGATACAGACAGTCTTATCATGAAACAGTCATCCTCATCAAACAGTGCAAAAATTAAACTCTGAGCTGCAGGAGTGACTTCAATGGCTTAAACTAACCTTCTACTTTGACCTTTACTTTTAATCATATTTAAATGTGATTCATCTGGCTCTGTGACGTAAAGGGATAGATTCCTGTGATTATTCCAGATAGTTGAGGAGCACGTAGCAGTCCCAGTATGGGAGAAGCTGGCAGGGGGTGGGAAAAGACTGAAGGCACTGTGCTTGCTCATTTGTTCATGGGAGGGCAGAGGTGCATATGTTTGTGGATGTGCACTTTGTATGAGTTCCTTACAGGAAATTAACTAAACTATAGTGATTATCACTGTAAGGGCAGGGCAGGGACATCTGTGGGCTTATGTCATTTTCAGAAGGGAATTACAGCATTATGCTATGATTTTGAATGCCTAACCTCTGGGGAGCATAGCATTACAAAGTCCTGCAATGGCTACCCAGGCTAACTGAATGTCAGTTGTGCTCTCATCTGGTAGGAAGCAAAGAGTAAAGTCACAGTGATTGGCCAGATGATCATCAGGCATGCAGGCCCACAAAATTAATGTGGATTATCTGTAAAAGGAAATAAAAGGTAAACATAAACCAAGAAAACCAGTTTCTAGCTGACTTTATATGTAACTGTCAGGGGAAAGAGAGAAAACTATATATAAATAAAGCAAAGAAACAACAAAAAATGTTAAACAAAAACATATTTTGTAGCTTACTCATTTTCACCCCTTTCATGCAGCTCACTCTAGATTCCACAATCAGAGATACAGAAGATCTTCCACAGTAACTGAATGTTATTTTTAACTGCAAATCATACATTGAACATTGCTGTTTTTTATTCATTGCAAAAAAATATATATTAATTGTGTGTGTTTACTGTACTCTTTCTAGATTTTTTTAAATTTGTTTTTAGGCCTCCACCCTCAATAATCATCAAGCCTCCCCTTCAGACATCTGACTGACCCATCTATTCCTTTTAGAGACAAGAGTCCACCAGTCCATTCATTTTCTTTGGAGGCAAGGGTCAGGAGCCAAGAGTGCTGTTGTCATCTAACTGAAGGCTGGAGAATTGTGTTTGTACTGCTAATCCCCACTCCAGTGGCTTGAGTGCTGTGCTATATTTGCTACTGGAGGAGGATGCTTATGGCTGTAGATTCGCAGTCTACTGTCTGAGGGACACACCTCCTGAAGCATGTGCATGATACGCTCTTTGCTGCAAGTGATCTATCTGCACCCTGCAAGTGTCACCAATACAATGTGCTGAGCCAATAACATGAACCCCCCCCCATGATGACTGAGCCGGGTTTAGCATCTCACTCCCATCCCCCCCTCCATCTGGCCTCTCCAGCAAATCTGCTGTGTTCAAATATGTGGTATACGGGGCACATTAAGGACTTTTAGTCCTCTGTAGAATGAGACTAAGTGTCACAGTTTTTTGAGGGGCAGCAATGTAAAGGATTGCCACTGGTGGTTGTTCATAGGTTCATAGGTTCATAGGTTTATACTAGGCTATCTGCCCTAAGGCATTTATAAGCCTAGCCCAAATTATTGTGGCTTACGCCACCCCTTATATGAAAAAATACTGTGCCCATTAGTTTGTTGTGCCTCTGTCCAGCAGTGACACAGAGATGATTCCTGGGGTAAACCTACGATCTCCCATCCACAGGTCTAGATTTCTCTTGAACAGAGTCAGCGAGGTGCTCTGCCTCACATGGACCGGGATTTTATTCCACAGCATAGGGAGTCTCTGAGTGATAAATCTATCCCTCCAGCACGTCCTATTTATATCCGTGCTAAGGTTTAAGTCGCTTGCTCTAGTGGTTTTGGTGGATTTGGATTTTTGAGGTGGAGCATGTCCATTAATTCCGGGTTGGACTTGGCCTTGTATGTCAGGCACATGTCACCTCTGAGCAGACGGTATGCAACTGAATAGAGCTGGAGTTTCTTCAATCTGGCAGCATATGACAGATTTTGGAGTCCCTTTATCCTTTTGGTGAGGAACTTTTGGGGTCTCTCCAATTGCTGCAGATGTCGGGTGAGATACATCCCGAATGGGGCATTGTACTCGATCATTGGTCTGATAAGTGAAGAGTACAGGGGAACAATGACCTCACTAGATCTGGATGTGAATCCTTCATGATCAGGTGGGCAATGTAGAAGGTCTTTCTAACCACTTTAGCAATGTGAGTGTCAAAGAAAGGCCACTGTCAACCTGGGTCCCCAGGTCCCTGATAACCTCTTCTGTGCTTAGTGGATTGCCACCTATATGGTAGCTTGGGGTTACCTTGTTTTTCCCGAAGGGTATGACTATACATTTTTGGCGTTTAACTTCAGGCCATGGCTCTGGCACCAGCTATCTGTTTCCGTGAGTCCCTTCTGAAGGATATCCGTGTCCGATGCACTTTCCACTATGGCGCCCAGTTTGCAGTCGCCTGCAAACTTTGTCAGCCAAAGTCCTCCCATGTTGGCCTGTACTTCTGAGAAGTAGATGCCAAACAATAGGGGCCAAGGACCGAGCCCTGTGGGACACCACTTGTGACCGGCTTGGAGTCTGACACAGCGCCAGCAACTCTAACCCTGTGGGTTCTGTCCTTAAGCCAGTTTGCAACCCATCTTGTGACATATGGGTTTACATTTAAGTTGGTAAGTTTTTCTACAATACCCGAGTGGGGTATTGTGTCGAAAGCCTTTGCAAGGTCAAGGTAGGCTGTATGGACTGCCTTTCCCTCATCAATGGCCTTGGTGACTGTTTCGAAGAAGTCAACCAAGTTCAAAAGGCATGATCTTCCCTTGACAAAGCCAAACTGGGTCGGGTCCAGTGTCTGCAAGTCCCCTATATCTTTGTTTATGAGCTCCATTATGATCCTCTCCATAGCTTTGCAGACTAGACTTGTTAAGCTTATGGGGCGGTAATTACCAGGGTCCGTAGAGGCACCACCTTTGTGAAGTGGGACCACAGTTGCCGTACGCCACTCCTTGGGCACGTATCCTGTGGTAAGGCTGAGATTAAACAGCTGCCTTATGTGCGGGTTTAATTCCTCATTTAGCTCGTGTAGCACACAGCCGGGGACACCATCCGGTCCCATTGATGCTGTATTTTTAGCTTTAGAGAGAGCAGCTTTCACCTGCGCATTTGAGATGTCCGGGAGGCTACACTCGGCTGGGATAGTTATCTCTCCTTTGGGGGGGGGTGAAGTTTGCACTGAACCTGTCTGCCAGTATGTTGGCAATGTCTGTGGGTTCAGTGATTTTTGTATCATTTTGGACTAATTCTGAGCATATCTGGGAGTTTCCACCCAGGTTCCTAACATAGCTGAAAAAGGCCTTATGATTGTCCTTTGAATCCATGGCAATTTTTCTCTCAAAATTGGCCTTAGTTGATTTTATGAGTGCTCGTATTTTTTACTAATAATGATCAGGGTGACTTCCCTTTTATGGATTTTGTTCTATCATGTAATAGCTTTCTCCTCTTATTGTAAAGTTTGTTAATGGCTGGGGTCCACCAGACTGGACGTTTGCCCTTTGTGGAAAGAGTCTTGGTTTTATTTGGGATTGCCTGATCCATGCAGTCCTGGAGGTGTTCATAGAAGGCATTTGTAAGCAGCTTGGGTTGTGGTTTCCTCTGGCTCAGGGGCCTTGAAGGATACCACACCAGTCTTGAGTAGTGTGAAGTTTGCTTTAGAGAAGTTCTTCACTATGGTCTTTTTTGCTTGGGGTGGGGGCGGGATGTGGATTTCCAGTGAGATTAGTTTATGATCAGATCTCACCAATGAGGGATATACTTCCGGTGTGGAGCATTTTGTCCCCATGTTTGTGACAATGAGATCTAGTATATTTTCTCCTCTCGTGGGAACAGTGACTAGCTGTTCCATGGCATTTGAATTTATGAACTCCAGGAACCGTTGGGCTAGAAAGTTAGGGCTTGAGTAATGTTCCCAGTCTATATTCGGGTAGTTGAAGTCACCCAATATGATGGTGTTTGGAGATACATTTATACCCTCCAGTGTCTTCAGGAAGGCTGTGTGGGGTTCCTGAGTTTGAGAGGGTGGCCTGTAGCATGCTACAATTTGTAGAGCAGTTTTGCCTATGGTTAGTTGCACCTGGATGGTTTCGAAGCTTGTGCATTGCCACCAACCTGGAGGTGTGAGTATACTTTATGAATATGGATACACCCCTCCTTTTGTGGTGTGGTCCGGGTTTTGGGGCGGAACGCATGATATGAGGTAAAACCTAATAGTGCCGGGTGCTCTCAGGAGCCTTGAACCAGGTTTCAGTTACAGCACAGACATCGATGTTCTCCATACTGAGAAGGGCCTCGAGTGCGTGCATTTTGAGATTTAGACTTCTGGCATTGAGCAGCATTACCCTCAGTTTCTTCCCATTTTTGTTTTCTAGGGTGGTAGGTTTAGAATTTGAGCCTTGCCTAAAAAGGCACTATGGGGTGGCAAGAGCCTTAGCCAATATCCGGAATCCCAGGGTGACAGGTGCAAGCCGTCCCTTGCGAAGCAGCGTGGCTTGTCAAGCATGTCATCCCAGGCAGACAGACACTGGATCCCCTTTGAATGACACCAGACATTAAGCCAATTGTTAAAGCTGATCATCTTGTCTCTATATTGTGGCATCATTCTTGGTGAAGGAAGGATACTGCTCAGGGTTAGGGTCATACCTGCCTGGGCTACATAATCAGAGAGCTCCTCTATGTCTCTTTTCATGTAGTCCAGGGAGGTACGTCTCAGGTCGTTCACACCAGCATGGACAATGACTGTGTCATATTTGTACTTGCCATGGAGTGACCCGAGTGCTTGTGTTATGTGGCGGATTCTAGCGCCCGATAGGCAGCTTACTGTGACCCTCTCCTTGTTCAGCCTGGTGAGTGGGACGTCAGTGTGTCTGACTATGGAGTCACCTATGACAAGTATGTTTGGTGTTGTATTTGGCCTTAAGGGCTGTGACTGCTTTGCACACTGCTTTTGTGGTTTATGTGTTGCTTGTGGGGTGTCTTGAGGTAGCAGTTGTTTGGGTGTCTGCTTTGGAGGCCTCTGCTGTTTAGGTAAATTTTTACTCAGAGCCTCCGAGTATGTCTTTGTGTGTTTATGTGTTTGATTCAGTGGAGTGGTAGCATTATGTGAGGCTGGTTTTGTGGTGTGTGTAGTTGCCTTCTCCTCCTGTCTGGTCTTGCCAGTCCTGAGTTGAGAGAGCTCAGCCTCCAGTTTGGCTAAATAGCTGCATCTCTCGCAAGTATTTGTGTTATGTGGGAGGAGGAGAGGGTTGTCTGTGTACATGAGGCAGTTATAACATTGCCTCAAGATTCCCAGATTCACCAGCTGGACCGGAGAGGAGATTGACAACTGACCTTTGGACATGCTAGAATAATATTGGGAAATCCTTAGTTCAGCCATCAATCTGTGAACATTGTAGCCGTCATTACAGATACATAGGTGCATGCACTTGTACAGGGTAGGTGTAGTGGACCCACAACCCAGAGGAGGGCATAAGGGCCATACTAAGTATGTCCTGATTGCAGGGATGCAACTGAAGATAGAATTCACTGGTAAGGTTGGCAGCATGATGGCCTCTCCTCAGTTAACTCTTGCCCTCACTGGGGAATGCCCAAGATGAAGAAGGGTTAATGTTTTGCAGGTGCAGTGGGAAGAAGCATACAGAAAAAAGTCTGCTATTCTCAAAATGAACTAGTTGTGTTGGGCAAATGTATATCCGTAACTGCTATCAGATCAATTACTATATTAAATTTATCAAGTCACATTTCTTACTGCAATGGGAAAACACATGAAAGTAAAACACTCATTCTATTCCATTCATGGTCCATATTACAACATAAGTCTATTCACTAGTAATACTTGTTTTCTTTAATGATAAATGAGAAGAAACAATACTGGAAATTTTTGGATACCAGGAAAATAGAAGGAAAAAGTATAACAATCTTTCCTACAATATGGATACCAAAAGCAGTACATTTACATGAGGGACTATCTCTTGATATTAAAAGAACCAATAGATCATTAAGCTAAGAAAACCTCACTGTCCTTCAAAGTTCATAATTATTAAAATGATTTTGTTTCTTGATAAGGAGATACCACTTGAATCTGCATTTTCAAATATCTCCAATAAGACTGTGAATAGTTATTATTAGATTTGATAAAAACTATTACACACACACACACACACACACACACACACACACACACACACACACACACACACACAAAGAGAATGTGCTGACATTTTATTAAAAGTCTTAAACAAAAATTCTAATTGTTTCCTTCTACAAGTACACATTTGAATAATATATATATTTTGTCCAGACATTTTACCTAACTTGGATTCAATGGATTGGATTCACTCACCTCTTAAGACACTGTGAAAGGAGAACTGGAAAACAATTATAGAAACATAAATCCAAGATTCATTCTTTTTCATGAAATAAAAAGTCTTAATAGCTGCCACTAACATAAGTTCTTGTTTATCCCAAATATCTAAATAGTTACACTTAATGTTCTTTATTTGAGTTATTTAAATACTGAATATTGAATCGTTACATAGATATTTCTTTAAGTCAATACTCAAAAATGTAAGACACTCTTTTTTTTGTCAAGTATTAATGATCATTTGTATTTCCTCTGTTTTCTTTTTCAAGTAATAATTAAGTTTTGTGTAATAAATTAAGTCTGATGTCATGTTAAGAATTTATTTTAATAATGACTTGGAAAGGGAAATTTGTTATATACTTTCTGCTGTTTTTCAGTTTTACTTTAATACATAGTTGAGTGTTATAATAGTACTACTTAGTCATGTTTCTCATTTTTAATATAATTTTACTGGAGTTTTAAAACAAAAGTGGATGCAGTCAGCATAAACTGAGCTTACTCCTCTCTCAAAGTTATTAGTTTAAGAAATAGTGAATCGATTCTCCCACCGACTGTTTTCCCCTGAGATGGCCAGACATCTATGCCAATGGTCAAGGAAGAGAAAGACCACTTCTTTACAGCTTGGGAAATCTTCATTTTTGATTACAGTATGTAAAACGTTTGAGTATATTCATACTATCTTGTAGCTTAGAGATATGATACAGATGAGCAGATTGAAGAATAGATGTGTGTTTGAGTTGTCGGTGAAAAGACCAGAGGAGAGGCATTCAATACTTGTTGTCTGGATGTTTCCAGTCCACTTGCAGTAGAATAAAAGCGAGTCTTGGGCTGAAAATGTCATGATGAGAATCCTTTCCTTTACATGTTTTGGAAGCACGTAGAGGGAAAGGGTTTCACTGCACTGACTTGCATTCCATGAGTGCGCAGTGAGTGACTGGTTTCAGCAGCCTTGAACTGCATAGAGTTGATTGTGAAAGCCTGAGGGTAGTAGTGCTTGCCTTGTGGAAATGAAATAAAATTAAAGAAGGGTTCAATCCCCAACAATGGTCAGTGTTTCCCTTTCCTGTTTGTTGTTGCTAATACAAAAATGATTAATCTAGGTTAACTTTTGAGATCTCTTAACTAGAGCATGTCGGTCTGTATGAAGTTTAATTTTATGACAGGGTTTGACTGATATTTGTGCAAATTTCAGACATAAATGACATGTTTTCTTTTGCATTTTCAGACTATTTCTGTCATTTTTTGCTTACAAAAGTAAAAGAAATAGAGGATCTATCAAACTGTGCCATGTTGAGAGTTAACACAAAGGGTTAGGAGATGGCATAAAGGTTAAAATGTTTACCTCATATCTCACTAAAAAGAAATTGGAATAGGCTTAAATTGGTCCACAAGGGCAGCTAGCCTAGTATGTGCCTATAAATCTTTATTAGCCTGAAGAAGTTAAAGGCAGAAGTTTACATTGTCACCTGTATTACTTTGGCTAGTCATGTGGTCTTTGATATAAACAATAGGAGAAATTCTTATCTTAGAGGTTGCCAAGTTCAGGTAATGCACTAGGTAATTTCAATAATTACAAAAAAGATCATTATCATCATCATCAGCAACCCCTCTTTTACAATTTTCTACGTGGGTTGGGGTATTGTGTCAACTATCACGATCCCTCTTGATTCACTTCCTCTCTCCTAATTTCTTTGACAGTCATGCCTGTCTGTTGCAGACCTTCTCTCACACAACATATCCATCTATTTTCTAGATGCCCTTGTTTCCTCTTGCCTTTTTCCCTGTCTGACCCAAATCTTCTTTTTCACTTGATAATCTGCTGCTTTCCTGCACATGTGCCAGAACTATAGTAATCTGTTCTCTTTGACCTTCTCAGCATTTGGAGTTACTTGGGCTTCTGCTCCAATTCCCCTCATTTCTTTGTCTGCCCTTTCTGTGCATCCTACTATGCATCTCAGGCTCCTCATCTCCATAACCTGCTGACACAGACATTCTCCAAAAGGGCCTTACTGAGATGGACACCTGGTGTCAAAGTCATGGCCTCAAGCTAAATACCAAAAAATGCATAGTCATCCCGTTTGGGAAAAACAAAACACCCATGAATTATGACATAGGTGGCAGCCCCCTTAATACAAAATAGATAATAAAATATCTGGGGACCCAGGTAGATAGTAATCTCTCCTTTGACAATCATATTGCCAAAGTAGTTAGGAAATCCTTCTATGTAGCCCATCTAATTACTAAAGGGTTTGCATCTACAAATAAAGAGGTTATACTGCCCCTATCATGTCACTCATCAGACCCATCATAGAGTAAAATGCCCCGTTTCGGATGTACCTCACAAGACACTTCCAACAGCTGGAAAGACCACAAATGTACTTCACCAAGAGGATTACTGGTCTCAAACATATGTCCTATGCAGCCCGAATGGAAAAACTCCAGCTGTACTCAGTGGCATATCGCTTACTCAGAGGTGATCTCTGCCTGACTTACAAAGCCATGTCCAACTCAGAATTGATGGACATGCTCCAGCTAAAGAAATCCAAGTCACTGTTAAGCCACTCTCTCTAGTGAGCTAAACCTCGCCACAACAATAAACAGAACATGCTGGAGGGATAGATTCCTGTCACAGAGACTCCTCATGCTTTGGAACAAAATTCCTAACTACATTAGGCAGAGCTCCTCACTAACACTCTTCAAGAGAAACCGTGACGAGTGGATGGTTAACAGAAAATACACCCCTGGGATCACTTCATTGGCTCTTCTTGACAGAGGCTCAGTTAATTAATCAATGGGATGGTGAAAGCTGACACACTCTGACTAGACTTATAAATGCCCTCGGGCAGATAGCCTAGTACCTACCTATAAACCTATGAACCTCAAGCTTCTTCAACTGCTTTGCCTTTTCTACCCAGGTTGCTGTACCATACAGTAGTATTTGTCACACCACTGTTTTGTACTCTTTGCTTTTCAGCCCCTTTAGTATTCTGTCATACACCATCCCTGATAATCCATGCCAGTTGGATTTAGCCCCTCTGACTCTAGCTTTGATCTTCTCATACATCACTTCCTTCTTCTCAATCATTTATTCTCAATATTTGAAGCTGTTAACCTAATTCACTGTTTTCCCTTCTATCTCAAGTCTCAGCTTCATCTGATTTCTAAACCGAAGAGCAGAAAGTGCTTGCAGTAAACAAATAACAAAAAAAGAAGCACAAAGGATCCAAACCGGTTGTAGCACTCAACAGTTGTTTAATGAACACACAAACTGACATCCAAGATTAACGCTGACAAGCTCAAATTAACGTTTTTGTCCCACAACTTCTTCAGGTAAAATTCCCTCTCCATGTCCCACCTTTATACACTCAGCAATTAGTTCACAACCAGTAAAAAGCAAGGAAAATAATATGCACCACTAATGTGTACTTAATACATTTAAAACATTTAAAACACATCTAACAAACTAAAATAGTCCCTAAAAATCACAAATTATGTACAGTCATTATGCCACTTGATGTTTAATTTATATAATGTGATTAAAACCTTTAATTTAATAGTTTAAAACACATATGAAATAAATAAATAACATAGATACCATAAAAGTGTTTATTTCTAAAAGGTCACAACCCCCTCTAGTGGTCAATCGTAAAAACTTTTTCCAAATGTATTTTGTCACCCATAAATAGTGATTTATTGCAGTTTATGAAATCCTTTAAAAACATACCTTAATAAATGTGTGTAAAATTTGTTTACATCCTGTATAGGTGATTCGAGTTCTATAGTTTGGCAGATCTAAGTTTTAAAACTGGGGTGAGTGAAATCATGTCATTTAGACCTGGGTGTCTACAAGCTTCTTAGGTTCATAGGTTCATAGGTTCATACTAGGCTATCTGCCCTAGGGCATTTATAAGCTTAGCCAGAGTGTGTTTGGCTTTCGCCACCCATTTTAAATTAATTTTGCTATGCCCTTTTTTGAGGTTAGTATACTGTGCCTCTGTCTAACAGTGACACAGAAGTGATAGCCGGGGTAAACCTACGATCTCCCATCCACTCATCAAGATTCCTCTTGAAGAGAGTCAATGTGGGACTCTGCCTAACCTGGACTGGGATTTTATTCCAGAGTGAAGGGAGCCTCTGGGTTATGAATCTGTCCCTCCAGCATGTCCTATTTATTTCAGTGCTGAGGTTCAAGTCTCTCAAGCGCGTAGCTCGATGGGATTTGGATTTTCTGAGGTGCAGCATGTCCATTAATTCTGGGTTGGACATGGCTTTATACGTCAGGCACAGATCGCCTCTGAGCAGGTGGTATGCCACTGAGTAGAGCTGGAGTTTCTTTAACCGGGCAGCATATGGCATCTGTTTGAGCCCTTTGATCCTCTTGGTGAGGTACTTTTGGGGTCTTTCCAGTTGCTGCAGGTGTCTGGCAAGGTACATCCCAAAAGGGGCATTGTACTCAATTATGGGCCTGATGAGGGATGAGTAAAGAGGCATGATGACCTCCCCTGATCTAGATGTGAATCCATTCATGATTAGGTGGGCTATATAAAATGTTTTTCTAACCACTTTGGCCACGTGGTTGTCAAATGAGAGATTGCTATCAACTTGAGTCCCCAGGTCCCTAATGACTTCTTCTGTACTTAATGGATTACCACCTATGTGGTAATTTTTGGGCACTTTGTTTTTGCCAAAGAGGATGACTATACACTTTTTGGCGTTTAGCTTGAGGCCATGGCTCTGGCACCAGTCGTCTGTTTCTATGAGGCCCTTTTGGAGGATGCTTGTGTTGGCTGGAGAGTCGATTATGGCACCCAGTTTGCAGTCATCTATGAACTTGGTCAGCTACAGTCCTTCCGTGTTGGCCTGGACCGCCGAGAAATATATACCGAACAAGAGTGGTCCCAGGACTGAGCCTTGTGGGATGCCACTTGTAACTGGTTTGGAGTCTGACATGGCTCCAGCAATTCTAACCATGTGGGTTCTGTCCTTGAGCCAGTTTGCAACCCATCTAGTGACATAGGGGTTTATATTTAGGCTGGTGAGCTTATCTATAATGCCCAAGTGGGGTATTGTATCGAAGGCTTTTGCGAGGTGCAGGTAGGCTGTGTGGACCACCTTCCCCTCATCAATGGCCTTGGTGACTGTTTCAAAGAAATCAACCAGGTTTAAGAGGCAGGATCTGCCCTTAACAAAGCCAAACTGGGTAGGATCCAGTGTCTGTAGGTCCCCAATATCTTTATTTATGAGGCCCATGATGATCCTTTCCATAGCTTTGCAGACCAAGCTAGTCAGGCTTATGGGGCGATAGTTTCCGGGATCCGTTGAGGCACCACCTTTGTGGAGAGGGTCCACTGTTGCTGTAAGCCACTCTTTGGGTACATATCCTGTAGTAAGGCTGAGATTGAACAGTAGTTTTATGTTTGGGTTTAGCTTTTCTTGGAGTTCATGTAGTACGCAGCCCGGGACACAGTCTGGTCCCATTGATGCTGTGTTTTTTGCTTTGGAGAGGGTGGCTCTTACCTGAGCATCTGAGATGTCAGGGGGGCAGCACTCTGTTGGGATAGATATTTGCCCTTTTGTTGGGGGGGGGGTTTGCACTGAACCTGTCAGCTAGGATGTTGGCAATGTCTGTGGGTTTGGTGTATTTTTTGTCATTTTGGACTAATTCTGAGCTTATCTGGGAATTCCCACCCAGGTTACTAACATATCTAAAGAAAGCCTTGCGATTATCCTTAGTGTCCTGTGCAATTTTTCTCTCGAAGCTGGCCTTAGACGATTTTATGAGTGCCTGTAGTTTTTTGCTAATACTGATCAGAGATGCCTTCCCTTTTTGGGATTTTGCTCTATCATGTAGTAGCTTCCTTCTTCTATTGTATAGTTTGTTTATGGCTGGGGTCCACCAGACAGGACGTCTGCCTTTGGAGGATTGGGTCTTGGTTTTATTTGGGATTGCATGATCCATGCATTCCTGAAGGTGTTCATAGAATGCATTTATAAAGGATTCTGCGGTCTGGGCCATATTTTCCACAGGCCCGGGGGCTTTGAAGGATTCCACCTTGGTTATGAGGCATGTGAAATTTGCTTTAGAGAAGTTTTTCACTGTGGTTTTCTGAGCAGGGGGTGGGGTCGGGATGTGAATATCCAGTGAGATTAGTTTATGGTCTGATCTTACCAGTGAGGGATACACTTCTGGTCTGGAGCATAGTGTCCCCATGTTGGTGATGATCAGGTCCAGTATGTTTTCCCCTCTTGTGGGAGTGGTAACAAGTTGTTCCATAGCATTTGAGTTTATAAATTCTAGGAACCTTTGGGCTAGGGTGTTGGAGCTAGAGTAATGCTCCCAGTCTATGTTTGGGTAGTTGAAGTCGCCCAATATAATGGTGTTTGGAGAGACCTTCATATTTTCCAGTATTCTCAGGAAGGCCCAGTGGGGTTCCTGTGTTTGGGAGGGTGGTCTGTAGCAGGCTATCAACTGGAAGGCAGTTTTACCCACTGTTAGTTGCACATGGATAGTCTCTGATGCTTCGTGCTGTGCCACCAACCTGGAGTTGTGGGTATCTTTGACGAATATTGATACTCCCCCTTTTTTTGTGGTTCGGCCAAGTTTTGGAGCCGAAAAGCATGGTATGAGGTATAACCTGGTAGTGCTGGGGTGCTCTCAGGAGCCTTGAACCAGGTTTCTGTTACTGCACAGATATCAATGTTCTCCATGCTAAGGAGAGTTTCGAGTGCATGCATCTTGAGGTTTAGACTTCTGGCGTTTCTTATCCCTTGTGATACCTATGGAGGTGGGTTTGTCTTTTGAGCCTTGCCTAAAAAAGGCACTATTGGGGTAGCAAGAGCCTTTGCCGATATCCGAAAGCCCAGGGGTGACAGGTGCAAGCCGTCCCTAGCGAAGCATCGTGGCTTGTCGAGCATGTCATCCCAGGCTGACAGGCATTGGATCCCCTTTGAATGACACCAATACTTAAGTCAATTGTTGAAATTGATCATCTTGTCTTCATATTGTGGCATCATTCTTGGTGAGGGTAAGATGCTACTCAAGGTCAGGGTCATACCGGCCTGGGCTACATGCTCAGAGAGCTCCTCTATGTCTCTTTTCATGTAGTCCAGGGAGGTACGTCTCAGGTCATTCACACCAGCATGGACAATGACTGAGTCATATTTGTACTTGCCTTTGAGTGACCTGAGTGCTTGTGTTATGTGGCGGATCCTAGTGCCCAACAGGCAGCTCACCATGACCTTCTCCTTGTTCAGCCTGGTGAGCGGGACGTCAGTGTGCCTGACGATAGTCACCTATTACAAGTGTATCAGGTGTGTTGTTTAGTCTTAAGGGCTGTGACTGTTCGGCATACTGGCTTTTTGAGCTATGTGTTGCATGTGTTTTGTTTTGGGGTAGCGGTTGCTTGGGTGTCTGCTTTGGAGGTCTCTGCTGCTTAGGCAGATTTTTATTTAGATCCTCCGAGTATGTTTTTGTGTGTTTATGTGTTTGGTTTGCTGTCGTGGTAGGTCTATGTGAGACTGGAATTGTAGTGAGTGTGGTTTCCTTCTCCCCCTGACTGGTTACGCCAGTACTGAGTTGAGAGAGCTTAGCCTCCAGTTTGGCTATATGGCTGCATCTCTCACATGTGTTGGAATTTGTTGGGAGGAGGAGAGGGTTGTCTGTGTACATGAGGCACTTGTAACATTGCCTCAAGATTCCCAGATTCACCAGCTGGACCGGAGAGGAGATTGACAACTGACATTTGGACATGCTAGAATAGTATTGGGAATTCCTTTATAATTGAAGAAAAGGGCCAATGGGGAACAAGGTACTCAAGGGGAGTTTGTGAGGGTGTAGTGCTTTTAATTTTTTAGTGCTGACTTATATAATTGCTTTAGTGAGCAAGTGCCAGGTAACTTAAATGCAATGTGTTACAGGTAACTTAAATGCAAAAATGACAAACAGTAGCTTTCTTTCAAGTGAAACAAGGAAATAAGTACAGTAATCAATGCAGATATCACTAGGAATCCACAAAAGTGCTAAAAGGCCGCGTTTTAGGTGGAATTAGCGTTTCAGGGAAATAAACAAACAACAAGCATACAAACAAAGCTAGATTCAGCAGGCCAGGATCTAGTCTATGCTACAGCAAACAAGGTGTACCAATTTCAGTAAGAAACAGTTAGAATATGCAGGCACTATAAGCCTTTAACCAGAAATTCCCAGCTCAGAAGGGCAGAGTCCAGCCTCTCCTCCCACAAAAGTGCAGACCGCGATCCTTCTTAATGTAAAATAACTGGCCTGAAGCCCAAGTGCTTAAACCAGAACTAATACACTTTTAGAATAACAGCCACTGAGCCCTCAATCAGCAGTTCCCAACTTAGAAGGATGTAAGCTACCTGAACTGCCACCACAGTGCAGGCCACAAACCTTCCTAATGTAAAACAACTGGTCTGAAGCCCAAGTGCTTAATCCAAAAGACTTAGAAATGATAGCTACACTTTAATCAAGTTACTACCAAGCAGTAATAAATACAACTGAATACTTTAAAGAATGCCTGGATTAGTGCTCAAGTTATACAAACAAAGCTAGATTCAGCAGGCCTGGATCTAGTCTATGCTACAGCAAACAAGGTGTACCAATTTCAGTAAGAAGCAGTTCAAATATGCCTTGCCTATAAGCCTTTAACCAGAAATTCCCAGCTCAGAAGGACAGAGTCCAACCTCTCCTCCCACAAGAGTGCAGAACACGAACCCTC
Organism: Protopterus annectens; assembly: GCF_019279795.1. Lineage (NCBI taxonomy): Eukaryota > Metazoa > Chordata > Ceratodontiformes > Protopteridae > Protopterus > Protopterus annectens. Next base: position 116,916,263 of record NC_056734.1, read on the forward strand.
TTAATGTAAAATAACTGGCCTCAAGCCCAAGTGCTTAAACCAGAATTAATACACTTTTAGAATAACAGACACTGAGCCCTCAATCAGCAGTTCCCAACTTAGAAGGATGCAAGCTACCTGTTCTACCACTACAGTGCAGACCACAAACCTTCTTAATGTAAAACTGGTCTGAAGCCCAGGTGCTTAAACTAAAAGGCTTAGAATGAGTTACACCAAGCAGTAATAAATACAACTGAGTACTTTTAAGATGACGCAAAAGCAAAATAAAGTAGGAAAAAACACAAATACAGTAAAAGCAGATACATTTTTTTTTTTTGCCAGTAGAGTTCCCTATTCTCCACTCTTGTTTCCCACAATCCGCCTCTAGGGTCAATAGGTACCACCTCAGGAACAAAAAAACAAAATACTGCATCCTTACACACACAAGTGTGCCTATACAGGGCATTATTCTCTTGCTTCGTCCTTATGTCATAGAGATGTTCATACAATCTTTGTTTAAGCTTTCTCTCGCTTTTACCCACATAAAATGAGTCACAGGCTTTGCATAAGGCCACATAGACAATTCCCTTCATGTTACAGTTCACAAATGTGTTTAAAGTGACCTTCCTGTTTCTTGCTTTTAAGAACAAAACATCCCCTGTCAACAAGTGGGAGCAATAATTGCAGCTCCCACATTTAAACATACCTTTTTTGTTCCTCATACTTCTTTCCAGGGTACATCCATAAGTACCCCTCTCTAACAGACCTTTAATATTGTTACCCCTCCAGTATGTGTATCTTAAATCATTTTCAAAAATATGCTCCAAGTCTGATATTTTTGCAAAATGTTTCCATTCTCTGTCTATTATCTTTCTAACTTGTCCAGCCTCACCATCGTAGGTGATCACCATACATGAACTGTAATTGCCATTCATGTTTTTGTTTTTATTTTGTTCTTCCTGATTCCTCTCCAAGTTAACCACCTCTTATTTCCCTAGTATGGGGGCAAATCTACCATTTCTTCATGCCAATACTTCTTTATACATTTGGTCAAAAGGTTCTGTAGGGTAACCCCTATCAATAAATAACCCTTTTAAATATTCACATTCTTTGTAAAAAATCACATCATTAGAGGTCATTCTACTCACTCGCACTAGTTGACCCTTTATATCCCCCTTCTTTTGGTGGGGTGGATGGGTGCTTGTGTAGTGTAAGTAAGAATTTGAAAAGTATTCTTACGAAATATTTTGGATGTGAAACTACCATTGAACTTTTGTATGTTAACATCCAAATAATTCAATTGATCAAAACAAAATTTATGTGTAAATTTTAAAAATGTGGTAGTCTCATTAATATATTCTACAAAACTTTCAAAAGTAATTTCGTTGTCAACCCACAAAAACCCTAAGTCATCTAAAAACCTACCATAAAAATTCTAAAAACATCTGCAATCTGAATTTAAAATGTACTTATTTTCCCAATATGCCATTATAATATTTGCATAAGTGGGGGCACAATGTGCACCCATTGCTACTCCACTTAGTTGCTTGTAGTATTCTCCCTCGAAAAAAATAAAATTGTTCTTTAAAACTAATTCAATCAGGACTAAAACTGTTCTAAATTTGTTGAAGGTAATTTCTTTATATCCAACCAGCATTTCTTCAAACCAACCTAAACCTGTATCGTGTGGTATGCAAGTAAACAAATCTATAACATCCAGGGTTGCAAAGCCCACTTTTTCTGAATATAGTGTGCTATCCAACTTCCTCAAAAAGTCCCATGAGTCCTTATGTATGTTTGTGTTGTCTGTAACTAGTTTTTTAATCTTTTTATCCAAGTATTTTGCCAATGGAGCTGTTACTGACCCTTCTGCAGAAACTATAGGCCTAAGAGGGGGATCGCCTATGTCTTTGTGTATCTTTGGAATACCAAATATTGATGGTACTTTAGGCTTTTCATCATGCAAAAAGTTATACGTCTCCATGTCTATTAGTCCATCAATCAATAAGTTATTCAGAACTATGTATATTTTTTTGTAAGCTATATTGATTTCATTTATTGATGTTCTAACATATTTGTTTGTATCACTAAGGATATTCAACATTTTGGCTTCGTAGGTAATGTAGTCCATTAACACAACACCTCCACCTTTGTCAGGTTTCATAACCCTCAAGTTTCTATTACCACTGACTGTGTTTAAAATTTCTCTTTCTGCGAGGGTCATGTTAGACTGTACATTGTGGTGTTTCAAAGTTTTTCTCAACCCACTTTCTACTGCCAGTTTAAAATTCCGCAACTGCGGGTGTAGGGGTGGGTTAAAAATGCTTTTTCTTACCAACAGTTCATACAATTTGTTGTTTTCAAAAGGTTTTAGTTTTATTCCTAGAGTGAAGGCTGACACTTTCAAACTGTTGATTGATATAAAACTCTTTGTTAGGAAAAAGAATCTGGAGTTGTTCTTTAATGGGAATAAAAAAAACTAAAGTCAATGAAAGTAAGTTGGTAAGAAAAAGCATTTTTAACCCACCCCTACACCCGCAGTTGCGGAATTTTGAACTGGCAGTAGAAAGTGGGTTGAGAAAAACTTTGAAACCACAAAGCTCACAAATAATGAATCTCAAAATCATGAGAGTTACCTTTTAATTTATATTTATTTATATTTTTGTTGAGTGGGTTAACTCCAGTGCTCCAGACCCATTATCACAGGGGACCTGGGGAGAAAAGGTCTCAACATAGGATCATAGGATCATCAGAAATTACTAGGCTATCATCCCAGAGTTCATTTTAAACCTTGTCGTTTTAACCCAATGCAGTACCACAGAGGTGCTAGTCAACACCCTAGATTGCATTTTGTGATGAGTGCCCATGTCCAGGAAGGCTGTGGGTGCTATTCCTGGTGCCCCATCCATTCATTCATGTTCCTCTTGAACTGTGTCATAGAGGTGGCTCTGCTTCACATGAACTGGTAGCCTGTTCCAAAGATGTGGCAGTTGCTGGGAGATAAATATGTTTCTCCAGCATGTCCTATTTAAGTCACAGGCCATATTTAAGTCCCTTGAATGGGTAGCCCTAAACCCATTAGATTTACAGATATGCAACAAGTTCATTAGGTTTGTTTCTTGGATTGCTCTATAGGCCAGGCATAAGTCTCCCCTAAGAAGTCTATAAGATATGACATATAGTGACAGGGATTTTAGTTGGGATATGTAAGGCACATGCTGGAGCCCCTTGATCTTCTTTGTTAGAAACCTCTGAGGTATCTCTAACTGCTGCAGGTGCTTAGTATGGTACCTGCTGAATGGGGTGTTATACTCAGTTGTGGGCTGGATAAGTGCCGAGTATGGGGGGGGTTATAACATCTTTTGCTCTCGAGGTGATGTCTTTACTAATCAAGTGTGCTACGTGGAAAGCTTTCCTTACTGCGGTAGACTTGTGGTGGTTGAAGTCAAGGCCGCAGTCAACCTCTGATCCCAGGTCCCTTACTACTTCATGGGTACTTAGGGTATTGTTGTTGATTTGATAGTGTGAAGGGACATTGTTTGTGCTGAAAGGAATGATGATGCATTTCTTTGCATTCAGTTTGAGACTGTGATGAATACACCAGTCACTGGTCTGCGTGAGACCCTCCTGGAGTATACTGACATCATTTGGGGATTCAGTGATTGCACCTAGTTTGCAGTTGTCTGCAAACTTGGTTATCCACAACCCCTTAGTTTTGACCTGAACTTCTGAGAAGTATATAGCAAATGGTAGGGGGCCCAGCAGTGACCCCTGTGGCATCCTGCTGGTAACAGGTCTGCTGGCTGATGGGGAGTCACCCACTTTGATAGTGTGTCTGGTTTGTAAGCCAGTTGGCAACCCATCTTACAACGAAGGGGTTTGCATTCAGTTTGCTAAGTTTATCAGTAATGCCTGAATATGGGATTGTGTCGAAAGCATTTGTCAAGTCAAGATATGCTGTGTGCACAGATTTGCCCTCATCAATGGCCTTGGTCTCACTTAAAAAGAAGTACACCAGATTTAACAGGCAAGCTCTGCCCTTCACGAAACCTAATGTACAAAATATTTTACAAGCAAGCATAAAATAAACATAAAAGTAATAATAAAATGAAAATTAAGTGCCTTGTACAGTACTGAAGGAACATTTTAGAAAAAAAAAATCCAGAGACACATTTCTTTATCATCACATCAATGTAGGAAGCAAAACCAGGTATGGTTAATGTAAAAAAAATCTTGGCAAGAGAATGATATTAGCTGTAAAGTTGAAATGCCGTCAGTTTTGCATATAACTGTTGTATTAGTTTCAAGAAAGATGTTACATAACAGGGTAACAGTAGGACTAACAAAGTGATGTCCCTGTACTGATGTAATAAAAATGCTGTAAAGTGAATGTTGCAAGGTGTTTTAAAAGCAGATGGGAAGAGTATGGTCCTCATGTTAATGGATAGAAAATTCCAGGTTCAGTGAGAAGTCAGCTATTTTTGCAGAAGATTTGTATTTATTTAGTAAGCACTTGTTTGTGCATCTGAGTTATCTACCAAGTGCGTTCCAGCTGATCATGTGTTTTTGGATAAAGATTAGATGTGTATGTTGCACTTTATCTCTAGTATCCAGCCTGGGACACACAGTGTATGACAATAATAGCAGGAAATTCTCTAGCCAGCTGCACTGTTGGTTGTTCTACTATAGGCTGCAAAACTTTTGATGCAGACCTGCATTTTTAGGTTTCCCATGGTGAGAATTCCATGTCATAATTGATAATGAAGCATGCTTTTAGCTATTTTGCTCTATGGTTATGGAAATAGAAAGAATTTGTATCCTATAAAGGGCTTCTAGTCTTGTTTCCTTTCCTTACAGTGTCAGCAAAGGGTTGCAGAAAGTTTATATCAGTAATGTTATTGAGCTAGTTCTAGTCTTGCATGATTTCTGTAAGTTGTGGTGTTTCTAGAATTTTGTTTTTGACAAACACTTTTGGTTCTCCTTTATCTATTTCTAAATACATTTTAAGCATAAATTTACTTTGTTGCAACTATGAAATGAAATTAAAACTGACTTGCAGTTCTTGAAAGAGTATCAATATTATCTAAGCTATGATTAAGTTTAGACTCTGTCAAGTATTGTAAAAACTGTGTTTCACACATAGGTTTGTACACGACTTTGTTTGTATTGAGAAAAGTAGACTAAATCTTGAGGAACTCTGATGTTGTTTTCATAGGATCATAGGAGGTTACTTGGCTAACAGCCCCAGCGCTCTTATAAGCCTAGACAAGTTCAACTTGTGTTCCCAAAGGTTTCTGGTTCAAGTAGACACTAAAATCAGCACCTATTGCCCCTGTCCAAGAGGGACATAGGTGGAACCCCCAGGGTAAATTTCAGGTTACCCATCCAATCGTCCAAATTAGACTTAAATACGGCCAATGAGGGGCTTTGTTTAACATGAATAGAAAGCTTGCTCCAAAAGTGGGACAACCTTTGTATGACAAATCTGTCTCTCCTGCAAGTTCTGTTGATGTCATATACCAGGTTAAGGTCCTTTGAGCGAGTGACCTGTGTGCCATTTAACTTGCAAATGTGCAACATTTCCATTAAACCTGGGTCAAACATTTCTCTATATGCAAGGCACAGGTCACCTCTGAGCAGTCTGTATGACACAGAGTAAAATGACAATGATTTCAGTCCATCCGCATAAGACAAATCTTGAAGACCCTGAATTTTCTTTGTAAGGAACATTTGTGGTCTCTCCAATTACTGCAGGTGTTTGAAAAGGAACATACCAAAGGGAGCATTGCACTCTATTATTGTCCTGATGAGGAAAGAGTACGGGGGGGGGGGGTTATAACCTCTTTTTGTTTTGGAGACAATGCCCTTACTTATGAGATGAGCAATATAAAATGCCCTTCTTACCACTGTGGGGACATGGTGATCAAAGTTAAGGTTGCTGGTGACCTGTGTGCCCATATCTCTAACCACTGATGGTGTTACTATTGATGTGGTAGTTTACAGGAACATCACCCTTGCTGAAAGGGATGATAATGCATTTTTTGCATTAAGTTTAAGACCATGACATTGGCACGAGTCATTAGTCTGCGTAAGACCTTCTTGCAGAATGTTGACATTGCTAGGGGTTTCAATGATCGCTCCCAGTTTGCAATCATCAGCAAACCTTGTAATCCACAGTCCTCTAATTTTAGTCTGTACTATGGAGAAGTAGATTCCGAACAGTAAGGGTCCCAGAACTGATCCCTGTGGAAAACCACTGGTTACAGGTCTGCTGGAGGAGGTGAAGTCTCCTATTTTGACCATATGAGCTCTATCAGTGATCCAGTTTGCAACCCACCTGACAATATCTGGGTTGATACCCAGCTGGGTGAGTTTATCAATAATGCCTGAGTGGGGGATTGTGTCAAAGGCCTTGACTAAGTCTAAGTAGGCTGTATACACAAATTTGCCCTTATCTAGGGCTTTGGTGACTGTCTCGAAGAAGTCCACCAAGTTTAACAAGCATGATCTCCTCTTGACAAAGCCAAACAGGGTGGGATCAAGCATTTGGAGATTTCCTATATCTTTGTTAATAAGGTCCATGTTGATTTGTTCCATGACCTTGCAGATAAGGCTGGGCAGGCTAAAGGGTCTATAGTTTCTGGGGTCCATGGATGCACCCCTTTGTGCAAAGGGATGACAGTAGCTGTTTTCTATTCCACTGGGATGAAGCCAGTGCTTAGGCTATGATTAAAAAGTATGCCCAATGGTGATGCTAATTCCTGTTTTAACCCATGTAGAACACACATGGGATGTTGTCTGGTCCCATACAGACTGTGTTTTTTGCCTTGGAGAGAGCATTTAAGACCTGCTCCTCTGAGATACTAGGTGGAGGATAGGTGTTAGGGATGCTTTGGAGTATATGTGGTGGGGCAGGGGAGTGAAGTTTTCTCTGAACCTGTCAGCTAATAGGTTTCCTTTATCCACAGTTTCTGTGAAAGCGCTTACTTTTTGTTATTAAACTTTATTATTTTATTGTATTTGTTGACTGAGATTTGTGCCTTAATCATCTGCCTTGCTGGGACTGAACTTCTGGTCTATTTTACTGTATATGTAGTACCATTAACTATGAGTTCAGAGCAAATCTGAGCCTTACCTTTGAAGTTATGGATGTAACAAAAGAATGCCTAGTAGTTGTCTTTAGCTAGGGAAGCTAATTTGGATTTGTAGTTAGCTTTGGAGGACTTCATTAGGAGTCTTATTTGTTTGCTTAAGTTGATGAGAGAGTATTTCCAGTTTTGACACAGTTTCTTCCTACTCTTAGACAGTGATTTCTTTCTCCTATTGTATAGCCTATTCATGGCAGTTGTCCACCAGGCAAGTTTGTTTTTTCCTTGAAGATCTTGCTTTGGTTCTATCAAGTAGAGCAGAGTCAATACAATTGTACGGGTGCTCATATAAAGCATCAGTGTATACCTCAGCACAGGTTTCTGTTCCATCAGTGGGGGTAGGGCATATGAAGCTATTTATGCTGTTTATGTAAGGTTGTAATTGGCTTTGGAGAATTTTTGTAGACTAGTTGTTGCTAAAGGGGATCTTGTGATATAATTTCTTCTAGTGAGACTGATTTGTGGTCATATCTCGCCATGGATCGCCACACACAGGGGATGGTGAGGCATTCCCCCATGTTGGTGAGCACCAGTTCCAGGATGTTTGAACCCCTTGTGGGTGTGTCCACCAGGACACTGGAGTTAACGACATCCAATAACCTTTGGGGGAGTGAGTTAGGACACATATAACTTACCCAGTCAATGGATGGGTAATTAATGTCACCCAAAACCAGGGTGTTTGGTTGTATCTTGATTGACTTAAGTAGATCCAAGTAGGCTGAGTGGATGGCCTGATAAATGAAGGGGGTCCTATAGCTGGCAATGACATGAAGAGGTGTGTTACCTACAGTCAACTGCACCTAAAGCAATTCAAGGGAATCATGCTGTTTAATCAATCTAAAGGCATATTTATCTTTAATGGATATTGATACACCACCTCCTTTAGTTCTCACTCCTTCAGTTTTTGGTTTGAACGTGTGGAAGTAAATGTAACCTGGTATAGCTGGGGTGCCCTCTGCAGCCTTAAGCCAGGTCTCAGTGACTGCAAAAATGTCAGCATCTTCCAAGGGGAGGACTGCTTCCAGTGAGTGCAGTTTCTGGTTTAGACTTCTGGCATTTAGCAGCATAACCTTGAGGCTGTTTTAGAGGATATTTTTTACACTGGGAATTTTGTTCTAGTGGCATTGCCTAAAAAAGGCACATGGGGGTTGTGAAAAACTGAGGGGTTGCCAGCTCAGCTAGATATAATTTTGTAGATAATTCTATGTCATTGTAAATATTAATATAATCCACAGGCTTGTCTGGGCTAGGAAATTCTTTCTGTTGTTTTAAGACAGAGATAATTACTAGATTTTACATGTAAAGTATGCTTTATTGCTGTGGTTTCCTGGCAGGTGCAAGATTACAAAGATATGTTAAATTTTGAGTTCTGTGAACCTGGGAAACTTCAGCAGAGGTGTTAAGAATGATGTCATATGAAACAACTCAGCAGTAAGGTGTATTATCAATTTAAGGACTATCTCAGAAATAAAGTATAGCATTTTGTATCTTGTCTTGGATCTAGTAAGAACATTCACTCACCAGCACTTACTTGCTCTGTATGTAAGTAGTATTTAGAACAGTGCTTTCTCTTAGAGATAGTAATATAGCCAGATTAGTCTAGCTGTTTTCTATATTTATGTCAGACTATCCTACAATATTGTTTTAAAGTATTTCCTGTGATTTCTGAACTCTGTAATGTCATTTTGTTGATGTAATAAGTATTGTCTTGTGTTTTTATTATTTATTATTAAATATTTTTAAACCTTTAAACTGTAGCTGTTTTGTGTAGAGATAATTTAAGCTCTAGAGTACTTGCATGTATTTGGTGATACTGTATAAGCCACTTCAATAGCCCTAAAAGTTCTGGTCACACTTACTATTTGGATAGGAGTAATACTGCACAGTCGAATTGGACACCCTTTGGTAAGGGCCTTTATAGTAGCTGATAGTAAAGGTTGGTGGCAGTCAGTACTACCGTATAGTCTGGGCAGAAATGGGGAATAGCTGGAGAACCTGTGCCAGCCTTCCCCAGAAGTGTCTGTGTGTTTGTGTATAAATCAAATCTCAAAGTGTGTGTGTTTCAGCTACTTGGGCAGGGTCACGAAGCACTGGTTGAACAGAGAGGGTGCTGGAGATTTTGGCTTGACCACTAGGCTGAGATCTGAACCATGTAGCTGTGCCAGTGGGGAGTCTTATTGGGGATCTGGAGAGAAAGGGAGAAACCAGCCCCATACTGACAGTGACCTCTGTGTGCTCTTAAGGGAAATTGTACTTTACTGTGTGTGTACTTGTTATCCTTCCAATGTGGATACCCCTCACTGGAACTAGTGGTGAGGATTGAGGCTCCTTGATTACTGGGCCAGTGCATGGGCATCACATAATAATTGGAGGCAGTGGTGGTATATCCACATCAAATATTAATTGTTTGATAGTGGTGAGTTAGCCACATCACATATTAATTGGCTTATAGTAGTGTGGATAGTGAATTCCTGTAGCTTGTGTACAGTGATCACTGAAGGTGTTTTGTACTCTAAATCAGCCTCTCAGTGGACACTCAGAGTTCAGATCAAAATTGTTTTATTTTTTTTGTTAGCTTAGTTAGTCAGGGAGAGCAGGCAAGCATGTCAGAAGAAGAATATGGCAAGCTGACAAGGAGCCAGTTGGCTGAGATGTCCCAGGCTAAAGGACTGATGCATGGAAACCTGACTATGGCAGACATGATTGCACCTTTGGTCACACCTGCATCAGAAAATAGCAACAAGGAGGACGATCAGACTGGCCGTGGAGATGTACTACACTCAGAGAATGGACAGCTCAACCTTTCTACAGATGACTTAAAAATGCATCTGGAGCTAAAGAAACTTGAGTTGGAGGCCAGGTGTTTTGGAAATAGAAACTGAGGAGAAGGAGAGGCAAAGGCAACATGAAAAGGCGATACTGACTCTTCGCCAGAGTCATGGAGGTAATGGGGAAGGGAGTAACTGGACCCCAGAAGCACAAAAGGTCAGTAAATTTCTTCCACAGTTTACAGAGGGGGATAATTTTGATAGTTTCATTCATATGTTTGAGAGGGTATGTAAACAGTATGATGTTGACCAAAGGATCTGGGTACAGTTCCTGACCCCCTTACTCCATGGTAAAGGTGTAAATGTCCTTTCCAAACTGTCTGATCATGTTTTTTTAAACTATAATGTGGTGAAGAATTGTTTGCTAAAATTTTTTAAGCTAACACCTGAAGCTTATAGGAAAAAGTTTCATGAGTGTAGACGCAAGGCAGATGAAAGTGTGTGTGAATATGGTGCTGAACTAAGCACTTATTTTCATAGGTGGGTGAGTGGATGTCAGGTCACCACTTTTGAAGGGCTGGCAGACCTTTTGGTGAGGGAACAAGCCCTTAGCACTTTGCCTGAGGACATGAGGATCTGGTTAGCTGATAGACAATGTGCTACTTCAGATGTACTGGGGGAGAAGGGAGACCTATACCTAGCAAGCAGGGCATCCCTGCACAGGAAAAGGACATCCAGTGCTGCTCACGGGTCTAAAGGAATCCATGGTGGGCAACTCAGACTGCCCAACAGAATCTGCCAGTAGCAGGGGAGGCCAGTAGTCCAGTTACACATCCAGGACCTGGGCTTAAATGTTTTGAATGCAACCAGTGGGGCCATGTGGCCTATAGATGTCCACGGAGGAAAGGTGGGAACAAAAGGTGGGACATCCAGTAAATGGGAAAGACAAAATGCCAATAGTAGGTTGTCTTGAGACAACAGAGGTACCAAACTACCATCTTGCAGATGTCCTGATAGGTAAGGATTTTGATGAGGCAGTATCATGTGTTAATGCAGTTACATGCAGTAAGGCTTGGAGACAAGCATGTGGGTCTGGTAGCCTGGGGGAGACCCAGACAGACTGTACACTTGCAGCCAGGACTGATGAGGTGGTTACTTCATTGAGGGGGTTACCCTGTAGCAGTTAGACAGAATGTGAGCCACAGCTGCTTGTGAATACTGATGTTCCCTTGGACAGAGTGAGTGGTAGTAGTACCCAGGCTGACAGTAAAGTACTGCTGTCAGAGGATACCAGACTTCCTGTGGAAGGGGAGCTGGGAAGGGTTTATTTATTTTATTTATTTATTTTACATTTGTTGACTGGGAGAGTCCAACTGGATTACAAGTCCATTTTCAGTGGAGGCCCAGGGAGAAAAGCTCCAAGAGAACAATTTTTTTACAAAACATAGTTTTAAGGACAGACTTTTGACATACAATTTCCATAGAAGAGACTTTGACATACATATTAACTAACAGATAGAATACATTTGTTCTCTACAATATAATATTACATTTTAGAAGATATTCCTAAGTTTAGGATTCCTCTGATAGATTTACTATCAGAGTAAAAGCAGAGAGATGTAGAATAAGGCTCCGAGAGAGCAGGTGATGTTCACTATAGTTGAGAAGGATAACAAATTGATTCACTATATGTCTACACCTGGTTTTATTTGAAAAGGATAATAAATTGATTTACAATATGTCTTCTCCTGGTTTTAGTTGCTTATGGAGAGCCCAACATTGCTGGGGTAGTTTTCCCTCCATAGGTATCACAAGGGATAAGAATCTAAGAGTAATGTTACTCAACGCCAGAAGTCTAAACCTCAAGATGCATGCACTCGAAACTCTCCTTAGCATGGAGAACATCGATATCTGTGCAGTAATAGAAATCTGGTTCAAGGCTCCCAAGAGCACCCCAGCACTACCAGGTTATACCTCATACCATGCTTTTCGGCCCCAAAACTTGGACGAACCACAAAAGGAGGGGGAGTATCAATATTCGTCAAAGATACCCACACCTCCAGGTTGGTGGCACAGCACGAAGCATCAGAGACTATCCATGTGCAACTAACAGTGGGTAAAACTGCCTTCCAGTTTATAGCCTGTTACAGACCACCCTCCCAAACCCAGGAACCCCACTCGACCTTCCTGAGAACACTGGAAAATATGAAGGTCTCTCCAAACACCATTATACTGGGCGACTTCAACTACCCAAACATAGACTGGGAGCATTACTCTAGCTCCAACACCCTAGCCCAAAGGTTCCTAGAATTTATAAACTCAAATGCTATGGAACAACTTATTACCACTCCCACAAGAGGGGAAAACATACTGGACCTGATCATCACCAACATGGGGACTCTATGCTCCAGACCAGAAGTGTATCCCTCACTGGTAAGATCAGACCATAAACTAATCTCACTGGATATTCACATCCCGACCCCACTCCCTGCCCAGAAAACCACAGTGAAAAACTTCTCTAAAGCAAATTTCGCACTCCTCAAAACTGAGGTGGAATCCTTCAAAGCCCCCAAGCCTGTGGAAAATACAGCCCAGACCACAGAATCCTTTATAAACACATTCTATGAACACCTTCAGGAATGCATGGATCATGAAATTCCAAATAAAACCAAGACCCAATCCTCCAAAGGCAGACGTCCTGTCTGGTGGACCCCAACCATAAACAAACTATACAATAGAAGGAGGAAGCTACTACATGATAGAGCAAAATCCCAAAAAGGGAAGGCATCTCTGATCAGTATTAGCAAAAAACTACAGGCACTCATAAAATCGTCTAAGGCCAGCTTCAAGAGAAAAATTGCACAGGACACTAAGGATAATCACAAGGCTTTCTTTAGTTATGTTAGGAACCTGGGTGGGAATTCCCAGATATGCTCAGAATTACTCCAAAATGACAAAAAATACATCGAACCCACAGACATTGCCAACATCCTAGCTGACAGGTTCAGCGCAAACTTCTCCCTCCCCACCAAAAGGGCAAATATCTATCCCAGCAGAGTGCTGCCCTCCTGACATCTCAGATGCTCAGGTAAGAGCCGCCCTCTCCAAAGCAAAAAACACAGCATCAATGGGACCAGACGGTGTCCCGGGCTGCATCCTACATGAACTCCAAGAAGAGCTAAACCCAAACATAAAACTACTGTTCAATCTCAGCCTTACTACAGGATATGTACCCAAAGCGTGGCGTACAGCAACAGTGGTCCCTCTCCACAAAGGTGATGCCTCAACGGATCCTGGAAACTATCACCCCATAAGCCTGACTAGCTTGGTCTGCAAAGCTATGGAAAGGATCATCATGGACGTCATAAATAAAGATATTGGGGACCTACAGACACTGGATCCTACCCAGTTCGGCTTTGTTAAGGGCAGATCCTGCCTCTTAAACCTGGTCGATTTCTTTGAAACAGTCACCAAGGCCATTGACGAGGGGAAGGTGGTCCACACAGCCTACCTGGACCTCGCAAAAGCCTTCGATACAATACCCCACTCGGGCATTATAGATAAGCTCACCAGCTTAAATATAAACCCCCATGTCACTAGATGGGTTGCAAACTGGCTCAAGGACAGAACCCACATGGTTAGAATTGCTGGAGCCATGTCAGACTCCAAACCAGTTACAAGTGGCATCCCACAAGGCTCAGTCCTGGGACCTCTCTTGTTCGGTATATATTTCTTGGAGGTACAAGCCAACACGGAAGGACTGTGGCTGACCAAGTTCTCAGATGACTGCAAACTGGGTGCCATAATCAACTCTCCAGCCGACACAAGCATCCTTCAAAAGGGCCTCATAGAAACAGACAACTGGTGCCAGAGCCATGGCCTCAAGCTAAACGCCAAAAAGGGTATAGTCATCCCCTTTGGCAAAAACAAAGTGCCCACAAATTACCACATAGGTGGTAATCCATTAAGTACAGAAGAAGTAATTAGGGACCTGGGGACCCAAGTTGATAGCAATCTCTCATTTGACAACCACGTGGCCAAAGTGGTTAGAAAAACATTTTATATAGCCCACCTAATCATGAAGGGATTCACATCTAGATCAGGGGAGGTCATCGTGCCTCTTTACTCATCCCTCATAAGGCCCATAATTGAGTACAATGCCCCTTTTGGGATGTACCTTACCAGACACCTGCAGCAACTGGCAAGACCCCAAAAGTACCTCACTAAGAGGATCAAAGGGCTCAAACAGATGCCATATGCTGCCCAGTTAAAGAAACTCCAGCTCTACACCATGGCATACCACCTGCTCAGAGGCGATCTGTGCCTGACATATAAAGCCATGTCCAACCCGGAATTAATGGACATGCTGCACCTCAGAAAATCCAAATCCCATCGAGCTACGCGCTCGAGAGACTTGAACCTCAGCACTGAAATAAATAGGACATGCTGGAGGGACAGATTCATAACCCAGAGGCTCCCTTCACTCTGGAATAAAATCCCAGTCCAGGTTAGGCAGAGTCCCTCATTGACTCTCTTCAAGAGGAATCTTGATGAGTGGATGGGAGATTGTAGGTTTACCTCGGGTATCACTTCTGTGTCACTGTTAGACAGAGGCACAGTATACTAACCTCGAAAAAGGGCATAGCAAAATTAATTTAAAATGGGTGGTGAAAGCCAGACACACTCTGGCTAGGCTTATAAATGCCCTAGGGCAGATAGCCTAGTATGAACCTATGAACCTATGAACCTAACTCCTGGAGAGATGGGATGAGCAGTAGATTAACAGTCCTAAGTGGGTACAGTACTATGATTGGTTGGCTTAGCAGAGCTGCTTAAGTTAGGTGAAGTGTTCTAATGAGACATTAGCCAGGGGGGATACGGGAGCACAGTCGATTATTCAAAAAGTGAGTTTTAACAAGTTTCTTGAACTGTGATGGGGATTTGTTGTTAGTTATGTGGGCAGGAAGGGAGTTCTGGGTTTTTGCTATACAGTGGCGGTAGACAGACTTACCAGCTTCATTGTTATATTTGGTTACTTTGAGGAGGTTTTGTGTGCTAGCCCTCAAGGGTCTGGTGGTTGTATAGGGTTGCAAAAGATTTTGTAGGGCTGGGTTTTTTCAGTTATGTATTATTTTGTGGGTTAGTGATAGTTGATTGAGTTGAAGTAGTAGTGGTAGTTCTAGCCAATTGATTTTTTTTGGCATTCACAGTGATGTGTTCTGATGGGGGAGGTTGTAGCAAATTTGGCTATCTTATTATAACAACTATCAAGTTTGTTTAGGTTGGATTTGCAGAGATTTGTAAGCACGGGGGAGGCATAAAGTAGGGTGGATAGTAGGTGAGTCCTCGCTATTGTAGTTTTGGAGTGGTCAGTGAGGATTTTTTTATTGTGATACAGTAGGCCAAGTTTTTATGTTCTTTTTTATGGTTATAGAAATATGTAGGTCAAATCTAAGGTGATTATCTATTTCAACCCCTAATAGTTTGGTATGATTTGTGGGGGTGTTGTGGTCTTGTTATAGGAGGAGGTGAAGGAAGAATCAGTGGGAGGTGTGGCTCTGTGGGAGCTAAAGAGTACTAGCTTTGTTTTACTTGGGTTCACAATGAGCCTTTGGTTTGTATTCCAAGTTTCTGCTAGGGAAAAGCATTCTTGTGTTAGGGAGTGAAGGATGCCAATTGATTTGGCTGTGCATAATATGGTGGTATCATCTGCATATTGCACTATTGAGGCTTTAGGAATACTGTTTGGGGGTTGATTGGTGAATAGGGTAAAAAGAAGTGGCCCCAGGATGGAGTCTTGGGGTACTCCTAGGGAGACTGGTAGGGATAGGGGGAGAGTTGGTTTTACCACATAGCAGCTTGTTTCCTTCCCTCTAGGTAGTTTTTGAACCAGGAGATGGCAGGGGTGGTAAGGTTTAGAGTTGCTAGTCTAAGAAGGAGTTTATTGTGGTTAACCATGTTGAATGCTTTGTACAAGTCAAGCAAGGAGGCAGATACAAGGAGTCCGTTGTTTCTGTGAGTATTGACAATGTTGGTGAATTCTGTTAGTGCGGTGGAGGTGCTATGGAGGGGTCTAAAGCCATGTTGTTGTGTTGCTAATAGATTATTTTCTAGGAGATATTTCATTAGTTGCTTGTGTATTACCCTCTCTAAAATTTTAGATAAAAGGGTAGTATGCCTATAGGGTGGTAGTTATTGAGTTCCAGGGAGGTTCCCCCTTTATGTAGAGGGATGATATGTGATATTTTCCATAGCTTGGGTACTATACACTCGGAGTTGGATCTGTTAATTAGGATGGAGCCAGGATATGATATGGCTTCTGCAGCCAGGTGGAGGTATTCAGTGGGTAATTTATCTGTGGCTAGAGACGTTGGTTTGAGCTTGTGGAGTAGTTTATCAATGGATTTGGTTGGTTCTGGGTGGAAGCTGAACTTGGGGCAATTGTTAGTTGGGAGTGGGGGTGGATTTGCAGGGGTGGGGATGTTGTCATACAGTTGGTTGTTTGCAAGGGTCTGGATGGTTTCTGTAAAGTATTTATTAAATTAAGTGGGGATGTCTTCTTGGTTGTTATCAATTTTTGGGGTTGGGGTTTTACCTGGTTGTAGAATAGAGTTAATTGCTGCCCAAAATTTTTGTGGGTTGTTCCTGTGCTTATCCTGTAACATTTGGTAGTGAGATGTTTTGTCTGTTTTGGTGAGATTTTTGGCTTTGTTACGTAGTTCAACATATATTTGTTTGTTCAATTGGGATTTACTGTTGAGGTAGTTGGTCCAGGCCTTGTTTCTATTTTTGAGGAGAGATTTTGTGTCTGGGGTTAACCAGGGGGCATATTTAGTTTTAATTCTTGTGTTTCTGGAGGGAGCATGATGGTTAAGGGTGTTTAAGAAGGTAGTATTGAAATATAGTACAGCTTCATCAAGAGGTAGGTTTTTTTTGGGGAGTCCAGTTGCACATTTTTAGGTCGTTTATAAAGTTGGAACGGTTAGTGTTTTTTGTTTCTAATTAGGCTCATAGATATTTGGGTCAGTTGTGGTGATTTTGATATGAGTAAGAATGTGGCTTGGTGGTCACTCAGGGTATCTGGTAGACACCCTGCTAGGGATATCAGTGATGGGTGGGATATGAGTATCCAATCTAGAGTGGATTGGTGCTTGGTTCTCTTGTCTGTTCTTGTGGGGGAAGTGATGAGCTGGGTTAGGCCATATAGGTTAATATGGGAGAGTGGGTTATGACTGGAACAGTTTTGCCGGTCAGTATTAAGGTCTCCTAATACTATGCTTTCCTGGGGGAGGGCGTTAGATATCCATTCTAGTAGTTTTTCTGTAATGGGGATATTGTTGCCTGGAGGGATGTAGCATCCTATGATGTTGATGTCTTTACTATCATTAAGTTTTAGTTTTGTTAGAGTGAGTTCAACTTTATCGAGGTCTGGGGTTGTTATGTCTACTTTTTCAAGGATGAGGTGAGATTTATACACTATAGCAACATCCCCCTTTTTTACCTATTCTATCACTATGAATTATATTGTAACCTGGTGGAGTGATTTCATTGTTGTGGTTGCCTGGTTTAAGCCAAGTCTCTGTTAGTATGACTATCTCAGGTTGATAAAAGGAGAGTAGTGCATGAAGATCATGGACTTTGTTTAGTATACTTCTGACATTTAAATTTAAAATGAGGAGCGTGGATTTGTCTCGGTGGAGTAGGGTATCATTCAGGTTGAGGGTTGGGGCTCCTAGATTTTGTTGGCCTGGGTTTGGGTGTATATCACTGCAGCTAATGAGTTGGGTTCTGAGGTAAAAATAGAGTTTGAGTAGTTTGTTTAGGGTCTTAAAGTTCTTTATATTTGTTTGGGACTGGTAGTGTAATGGCTTTAATCTAAGTGCATAGTGGTGAATAAAGAAGGTTTGGTAGTGATATGGGACTAGCTGAGTAAAAGAGTGTGTTGTAATAATGTTAGTGGAAGTAGTTTTTCTTGGTATGTGGATAAAATTAAGCTGTTTTTGATGGTTGGTGATAGAAGTTAGCAGTGGGAGGGTGGATACACCTTGGGTGGTTTGGGCATGGTTTGGTTGGGTTTAATCATGAGTGAGAGATCTGCTTGGGATGGGGTGGGTGTGGTGGATGATGAGAGGTGTTGTTTGTGATTGTAAGGTAGTTAGATGGAAGACTGTGCTTTACAGGATGTGGATTAGTGGAAGAGAAAGGAAATGGGTACAGGGGTGGGGAAGATTCAGTGATTGGTGGTTAGCATGAGCGGAGTGGCTAAGTGAAATGTAGCACTAGTGGGGGTGGGTGGGAATAGGGGGCAGGGAGGGGAGCAGAGTTAGCCCGAGCGCAGCGAGGGCGAGCGCAATGGGGCTAACACTAACTCCAATTATATCCCTGGGCTTACTTGTTTATTTTCTTTGTACACCAAATGCATCTTTTCTCATTTCTGTGTACACCAAATGTGTCTGTTTGGCTGTATTGTACTAGTTTAATTTACTTATACTTATGCAGTCACACAGAAAAGGGTCTGGGGAAGCTTCCTCACCACAAGCAGGCCAAAAGATAACTTTCAAAATGGTGTCGCTCAAGGAGACCCACTAATATAGATTAGTTATTGTGCATGGGGGAGGAGGGAGTTAGAGGAGGGAGATACAAAATGGGAGAAGGTATAATCAGAAAAAACAGGTAGAGATCTGGCCCGCCCCCTCACAGAAGACTGCAAAGAAAAGCAATCAGCATACGAAGAAGCCTTGGAGCTGTAATGTAAGTGTAAACAAGGAAGAGGTAGAAGCAGGAAATTAGGAGTGTAAGCAGTTAGTTGCAGAAACACTACTTTATGGCCTTGGTGTGCAAGTAATACAAAGGAAGGTAAATCTGTCTGGTTGACAAAATACACCAAGTAAATGGTACTTGCCTTACTTTACAAGTGTTCATTGTGGAGGCAGCTCTATTTGGGACAAGATACAGCAAGTATATTGTTAAGTTATTCCACCCAGTGGCAATAGACAAAGCTATAGTTGCCTGGGGGGAGCCCTTGCAGGTGTGCATGCCGGCCAAAACAATGTTTAAAAAATAACTAGTAAAAGTAAGAAATGTGCTGTAAAAGGAAATGTAAATAACCAGTCACAATGTTTAAAACATAACTGTTAAGGACCACATAATAATGTTGCTAATAACAAGAACTGTAAATATCCAGTCACCTATGCAGACTTGTCTGGTAGGTATCCTTATTAAAAAGGGTTATTCTTGGTTTGCAATAACTGTAGGGAGAAACCAGACTGTAGCAGTGGTTTTATCTGGCAATGTTGCAGTTGCTGGGGGTGGGGGGGGGACCCAAGCTGCGATGATGCAAGTAAATCAAGTGTGCTATGCAGACTTGTCTGGTAGATATCTTTATTAAAACGTGTTATTCTTGGCTTGCAATAACTGTAGGGAGAAACCGGACCATAGCAGTGGTTTTATCTGGCAATGTTGCAGTTGCTGGGGGGGGGGGTGCCCGAGATGCAATGATGCAGGTAGACCAAGTGTGTTGCAGGTGTGCACACTGAAAAGGGTCTGGGGAAGCTTCCTCACCACAACCAGGCCAAAAGATAACTTTCAAAGAGGGAGTTGAGACAGGCTCAGCTCTCAGACCCTACATTACAAGGCCTGAGGCAGGTAGCTAGTGAGTCACCTGATTCTCAAGGGAAGGGGGACTCTGTATACTGTGACAAAGGGTTACTGTATAGAGAGTGGACCCCTGAGGGAGGGCTAGAAAGTGAGAGGATACAGCAGTTGGTAGTGCCTAGAGCCTACTGTCTGGCACTTCTAGCCATAGCACATGATATTCCCTTTGCAGGTCATATGGGCATAAAACGTACAAAGAGACATATTATGCAGAACTTTTATTGGCCTGAGATTTCCAGAGATGTAACAGGGTACTGCAGGACCTGTGAGCAGTGTCAAAAGGTAGGCAAGGCAGGAGACAAGGTGAAAGCTACATTGATGCTTTTGCCTGTGAATGAGGAGCCATTTCAGAGGGTAGCTATGGATATTGTGGGGCCTCTGAGTACCCCAAGTCCAACAGGGAAAAAGTACAGTCTAGTGGTAGTAGAATATGCTATAAGATACCATGAGGCAGTGGCTTTATCCTCCATTGAGGTGGAAAAGGTGGCAAATGCTTTGTTAGAGATTTTCAGCAGGGTAAGTTTCCCAAAATAAATACCAACTGACAGAGGTGTCAATTTCATGTCAGACCTGCTGGCTTGTCTGTGGAAGTACTGTGGGGTGAAGCACCTAAAGACCACCCCCTACCATCCCCAGACTAATGGTCTTGTTGAGAGGTTAAACTCTACACTCAAGTCCATGCTACAGGCATTTGCAGACCAGTTTATGAGGGAGTGGGACAAATATTTGCCCCATCTGTTGTTTGCTTACAGAGAGGTTCTCCAGGAATCCACAGGTTTTTTCACCCTTTGAGTTGTTGTATGGGCATAGGGTGAGGGGGGACTCCAGACTTAATTCGAGATGAGTGGGAGGGTGAGTGTGAATCTCACAAGGAGTCTGTTGTGGCATATGTCCTCAACCTCAGGACAAGGCTCAGGGAACTCATGGGCTTGGCCCAGGAGAACCTGACAGAAGCCCAACAGCAGAAAAAAGTCTGATGCTCGAGCTAGAGAGTATGCTGTAGGGCAGCAGGTAATGGTTCTCATTCCTGTCAGACACAACAAGCTGCAAGCAGCTTGGGAGGGACCCTACAAGGTGATAAGGAAGGTCAGTGATGTTAACTACATGGTGGAACTGCTAGGCAGGAGGCAGGAACACAAATTGTACCATATTAACACGATGAAACCTTACCATGATATGGAGGCCCTTGTGCTGAGTATTTGCCATGGATTGCAGGAGGTGTTTGAGGGAGATCTGGTGACTGATCTCCTCAGTGAGGCTTGGACCAACACTTCAGTGGCTGGGGTAGCAATGTCCCAGCAGCTATCTCTTACCCAGGTTCGAGAAATCTGGGTAGTGTTATAGGAGTCTGGGGACATGTTCACTGGGAAACCAGGATGCCCCACCTGGTGCTGCACCAGGTGGATACAGGACCCCAAAGGCCTATTAGGCAAGCCCCTTATAGGGTGCCTGAGAGAGTCAAACAGACACTGAGGGAGGAGATACAGGAAATGTTGAAACTAGGTGTAATTCAGGAGTCCAACAGTCCCTGGGCCTCCCCAGTGGTGTTGGTGCCAAAGAAGGATGGCAGCACCAGGTTCTGTGTGGACTAAAGGAAATTAAATAGTCACACAGAGTCAGATGCTTACCCCATGCTTAGGACAGATGAAGCACTAGAGCTGCTGGGTGGGACTAAGTATCTTACAACCATTGATTACTGGCAGGTGCCCTTGACTCCCAGCGCTAGAGAGAGGTCAGCCTTTGTGACTCCTTTTGGCTTGTATGAGTTCACAAAGATGCCCTTTGGGATGATAAATGCCCCAGCGACTTTCCAGAGGCAGGAGTACGAGATTTTGCCCTTGCTTTTTGAGATGATATTGCCATCTACAGCCCTTCCTGGAAAGACCACCTTCAGCATGGCAAGGAGGTGCTGGGCAAACTACAGAGGGCAGGGTTGACCATTAAGCCCAGCAATTGTCAGGTGGGTATGGCAGAGGTCTCCTACCTGGGATATAGAGTGGGGAGTGGTAAGATCAGACCAGAACCTGCTAAAGTGGAAGTCATTCAGGCATGGCCTGCACCTGTTACCAAAAAGCAGATGAGGGCATTTTTAGGAACAGTAGGGTACTACAGAAAGTTTCCCCCAGTTATAGTACCATAACTGCTCCCCTCACAGACCTGACAAGGAAAAACAGGTCAGATATGGTAGTGTGGACCGCAGCATTTGAGCAGACATTTCAGAAGCTTAAAGAAGCTTTGGGAGGACCCCCTGTGTTAGCCAGTCCAGATTACAGCAAAGAATGTCTTATGCAGGTGGATGCTTCGAACCATGGGCTGGGGGCTGTACTTAGTCATGTCTTCAGAAGGAGAAGAGCATCCAGTGGTTTATCTCAGTCGTAGGCTCCAACCCAGAGAGGAATGCTATGCAGCTGTAGAAAAGGAATGTCTAGCCATAGTGTGGGCACTGCAGGAATTTCAGCCTTATCTGTATGGAAGGAAATTCACTGTAGTTACAGATCACAATACCCTAACATGGTTACATCGAGCCAGCCAGCAAAATGCCAAGTTGCTAAGGTGGAGCCTAGGATTGCAAGCATATATGTCAGTACAGCACCACAGTGGGATTAGCAATGCCAGTGCAGATGGGCTGTCAAGACAGGAAATGGGGTAAGGTATACCCAGATAGACTCTACCCTCTCAAGCAACATTTCTCAAGGGACACTTGAAAAACTAGCTTGAGTTCTTGGGGGGAGGATTTGAAAAACTGAGGGGCTGACAGCCAGGCTAGATAGAATTTTGTAGATAATTCTATGTCATTGTAAATATTAATATAATCCACAGGCTTGTTTTACAAATGTAAAGAGAACTATATGTTATGATTAAACTATATGTTGTACTGACCTTCATAAATGTAACCACAATGTACCTTGCTGGAAGAAAGCTTTTAAGTAAAGTATTTTGCAACTGTGTTTGATCTCAAGCTTGGAGACAGGATGTCTGGGCTAGGAAATCCTTTATATTGTTTTAAGACAGAAATAATTACTAGATTTTACATGTAAAATGTTCTTTATTGCTGTGGTTTCCTGGCAGGTGAAAGATTACAAAGATATGTTCAGTTTTGAGTTCTGTGAGCCTGGGAAACTTCGGCAGAGGTATCAAGAATGATGTAACATGAAATGACTCAGCAGTAAGGTGTATTTAAGGGCTATCTCAGAAAGAAAGCATAGCATTTTGTATCTTGTCTTGGATCTAGTAAGAACATCCACTCACCAGCACTTGCTTGCTCTGTATGTAGGTAGTATTCAGAACAGTGATTTCTCTTAGAGATAGGAATATAGCCAGATTAGTCTAGCTGTTTTCTATATTTATGTCAGACTATCATACAATATTGTTTTAAAGTATTTCCTGTGATTTCTGACCTTTGTAATGTCATTGTATTGAAGTAATAAGTATTGTCTTGTGTTTTTTATTTATTATTAAATATTTTAAACCTTTCAACTATGGCTGTTTTGTGTAGAGATAATTTAAGCTGTAGAGTACTTGCATATATTTTGTATAAGCCATTCCAATAGCCTTAAAAGTTCTGGTCACACTTACTATTTGGACAGCAGTAATATTGCGCAGTTGAATTGGACACCCTTTGGTAAGGGCCTTTATAGTAGCTGATAGTATTGGTTGATGGCAGTCGGTACTATCTTTTTTGTTTTATACTATTGTATACTGTTGTATTATTTTATTATGAAGTAGTTAGCGGAGCTTTTCTCCTCGGGCCTCCACTGAAAATGGACATGTATCCAGCTGGACTAGCCCGGTTAACAAATGTAAAATAAAAAAAATAAAAATAAATAGTCTGGGCAGAAAGGGGGCATAGCCGGAGAACCTGTGGCAGCCTTCCCCAGGAGTATCTGTGTGTTTGTATATAAATCGAATCTCAAAGTGTGTGTGTGTCAGCTACTTGGGCAGGGACATGAAGCAATGGTTGAGCAGAGAGGGTGCTGGAGGTTTTGACTTGACCACTAGGCTGAGATCTGAACCTTATAGCTGTGCCAGTGGGGAGTCTTATTGGGGATCTGGAGAGAAAGGGAGAAACCAGCCCCAGACTGGCTGTGATCTCTGTGTACTCTTAAGGGAAATTATACTTTACTGTATGTGTACTTGTTATCCTCCCAATGTGGACGCCCCTCACTGGTGCTACTGATGAGGATTGAGGCTCCTTGATTACTGAGCCAGTGCATGGGCATCACAAGGGTGTCAAGAGCCTTAGCCAATAACTGAAATCCCAGGGGTGACAGATGAAGACCATTTCTGGCAAAGCACTAAGGTCTGTAGACCATGTTATCCCAGGCTAACAGATACTGGATCCCCTTTGAATGACACCAGACACTAAGCCAATTGTTGAAGTCAATCATTTTTTGTTTGTATTGAGGTATCATCCTAAACAAAGGTAACATGCTGCTTAAGGATAGGGACATATCTGCCTGAGACACATAATCAGAGAGCTCAGTCATGTCTCTCTTCATATAGTCCAGTGAGGTACATCTCAAGTCATTTACACCAGCATGGACTATGATGGAGTCATAACAGTACCTGTTGTTGAGAAACTTGTGTGCGTGTGTGATGTGATGGATCCTAGCACCTGACAGAAAACTGACAGTGACTTTTTCCTTATCCAGCCTGGTGAGAAGGACATCTGTGTGTCTCACAATTGAGTCACCTCTGACTAAGATGTTTATTTTTGTGTTATTCCTTAGGGGCTTGACTGGTGAGACACTGGTATGTGTTATATTATGTGTACTATGTTCTGCAGAGGATGTATTATGTGAATTGTGCTTGTGTTTGTGTTTGGGAGGTCTCTGATGTTTAGGTAAGCTTCTGATAAGGACCTCTGCATATGTAGGTTTATGTGTTGTTGGTTTGGTAGGTGCAGGAGGAGAGGTGTCATGCTGGCAGTCTGCTTAGTATCAGATGAACTGACTGGTGAGCAAGAGACCCTGGCTTCTAGGTTCTTGATAAAGATGCATCTCTCACATAATGAATTTGTGTGGACTAGAAGAAGTGAGTTGTCAGTGTACATGAGGTAATTGCTACATTGCTTCAGGGTGTCCATGTCGACCAGGCTGGCTGGGGAAACTGTAGGAAATTGTCCATCCATAATGCTAGGTAAGTTAAAGTGGTCAGAAAACAGGAAGAGGACAGGAAGGACCAGGTAAAGTAGAGGACAGAAGAAGTGGACAAAAAATATGAAGGGCTAGTGGGTAGGATCTGTGCTGGTACCTCACGAACTTCACTAAATTTATCACCTGTCATTGAGGGACAATCATGAGAACTCACTGATGTAGCACCAGCAGAGTATTAAGGGACAATCTGCAGGCAGAAGTGTTTGTGTCTATAACCACCAACAGTGCCCACTGCTGATCGGCAGTGAGCGATGCTCAAACAAGTACAAACCTGTGCAAACGTGATGCTTATGTAACAAATGAGAGCAAACTGATATAAACAAATTAACCAATAAAAAAGCTCAAAACTGAACCCTGTTCCAGCAACCTTCAATTAGATGAATTTGAACGGCACACTCCTGCCACTAGGGTGCAGGGGAACCCTCTCCAACAAAATATGGCCTGGTGTAGTGCTCAAGTTATACAAACAAAAGTAGTTTCAGCAGGCCTGAATCCAGTTTATGCTACAGCAAAGTGCAACAATTTCATAAAAAAAACAAACAGTTCAATTAAGCAGGCACGATAAGCCTTCAACCAGCAATTCCCAGCTCAGAAGGGCAGAGGCTACCCTCTCCTCCCTATAGCTGTGACAGTTAATTTTGCAGGGCCCTCTTGCACCCTTTCTCCTCATAGACTGCAAACCCACAAAGCACTATCTGGCTGCAATCAGTGTAGCAGTCTGCTTAGAAGAAGTGGTTTACTATAGCAAAAGCTTTAGAGAAGTTATATAGAGCTGCTGCAGCCTGAAAGCCTTCATCAAGGTAACCATTTGAAATACTGGGAAACGCTAGAGGGAGTCCTGAAATACAGAGGCTGAATGGCCATCAGATTGGATTTACATATACTAAGTCTGAGATGCCAATTCTTGGAATATATAAGTTTGGGGGGTGAGGTGGGTGAGGAGGTGAGGGCGGCTTTCCCCCTCCTCCCATAAAAGAGGTTTTAAGGAGAGGAGCAATTTCTGAGATTCGCACTTTTCCTGTGACATTGGTCTTTTTTTCTGGCTTGTTGGCACTCAGCATTTTGAGTGCCAACATTTCAATAGGGAGCCCTTTGTCACAGTCTGAAGCCACATAATTGATCAATTTGGCCACTACTGTTTAAGTATTGCAGCCAGCTCTAATCCATTCCCATTACAGGCATTTACATATTACTCTATTTCAGTTCAGTATGATGCACCTTGTGTATATTATTATTGTTAATAACTTCTTAATTTTCTTTCATCTGTTTACCAGACTGAATAATTTTGGGTATGTCTCATTTAGAATGAATTTACGTTGCTTTAACTAGGCAAGCAAGATGTGGATGTTTAACTAGTAGATAGATTAGGCAGAATCTTTAAATGATGGATCTGAAGTTTTTGACCTTGCAAGACTTGTTGCTTTTGCACAGTACTACTAGCACTGGCTGCCTTCACACATCAGGCATGCAGTCTTTTTAACAGAGTCCTCATCCTCACCTGTATTATCATCAATTCTTTTTTTTCCATTTTTCTCTGATGCTGGGGTGTTGCACATCCACCTCTCAGTAATTCAAAGCCACTTTCATATTTTCCCTGACAGTCATGCCTGACTCTTGCCGGTCTTCTCTCATGGAATCCATCTACCTATCTATCTGTCTGTCTATCTATCTATCTATCTATATATCTATCTATCTATCAATTTCTATCTCTCTCTCTTTCTCTGTCTATCTCTCTATCTATCTCTCTCTATATTTCTATCTCTCTGTCTATCTCTCTCTATCTATCAATCTATCTATGTATCTCTTTGTCTATCTATCTATCTATCTATACATGCATTCATCCTTCTCTTAGCTGGACTTCCTTATCTCTTGCTTTTTTCTTTCTCTCCCAAATTTGCATTACCAAATCATCTTCTCCTTTGTGTACATGTCCAAACCACCATAATTTGTTTTCCTTAACCTTCTCTGCAAATGGGGCTAGTTTTGTCTCAGCTCTGATGTATTCAATTCTTCATCTGTCTCACAGTGTGCATCCTACTACCCATCTCAGATACTTTATCTCCATCTCCTCTAGCTTCCTCAGCTGCTTGACCTTCATTGCTTATGTTTCAGTGTCATATAAAAGCACTGCTCACACTACTGTTTTGTACAACTTACTTTTCAGCCTCTTCTTTTGTCAAATGCTACCCTTGATAGTTTGTACCAAGTGGCTACAGCACCTCTGATTCTAGCTTTTTTATTTGCTTCCCTCCATGACCTTGCCTAATGACCCCCTTACCTTCACTCAGCTGGCTAATTTGTTTTGGCAGAATGGAAGCTGGACATTCCCAGACTAGGCAAGTGCCCTGTTGGCTATTCATTCCTGTCTGAGAACCTCAATCAATCCTCTGTTATTTGGTGAAATTCAGATGGTTGGAACAGGCCAGCTTGCTTGTACCATGAGGTAGCCTAATATCTCCTTTTAGGAGCACACCCTTCCCTCACAGTATCTCCTCTGAGACTCAGTTTCTGCCTCCTGAGAGGGGACATGTTTCCCCATGCCAATTTGGGCTCTGTTGGATTGCAACTCTTTTAGATGAACACCTACTTCTCTTGCTTGTTTTCATGCATTTGGAGACCTGGAGTCATCTCCCTCTCCCAAGACTGACAAGTTGGCAATGGCTGCTCACTTCCATCCTTCTGGTGAGCTTCTATGGGTACCCAAGCCTCTGATTCTAGTTTTGGCCTCATCATCCAGACTTCCCTTCACCTCAACTACACCTTCCAGCAATATAAAGCTATTAAACTATTGCACTATTTTCCTTTCTGTCTTGTTTTTCAACATCGTCTAATTTCCCCAGTTTGCTGCCTTGACCACTGTCATGTCTGTACTCAGTTTTATCCCATGTGCCTTCAGTTTAGTATTCCAGTTCGCTATCATTTGTTGAAATTCCTGTTCAGAGTCTGCTTGTAGTGCCACATTGTCTGCATGCAGCAACTTTGTTGATCTGTACTGATCTGTTCCCTTAAACCTCTTTGCATCACCATTATGAGCAGGGGTGGACTTAGATATGATTCCTAATGCACATCCACTCCCAATGGAAACCTTTCGTGAAGCCAAACACTGTATATATACTAGTGAAAGTGAGTGCTTGTACATAGTCTGTGCTAATTACACTAATGTTTACAAAACTTTGAACCATCACAGAACTGGCCACATTTGTTTTCTTGAGAACTTCTAATTTGTTTTCTCCAAATCTAGAAATACTCATTTCACACTCTTTTCTAATTTCTAGCTTCTTCCCTGTTATCTGTCTCTGTAAATATTGGGTTGGTAGTACTGCACTGATGTGAATCCAAACTGCTCACCTTTCTTCCTGCTTTCAGACAGTCTACTTATTCATTTCTCATTCACCCACTCCAGCACTTTAATGCATTGCGACAGGAGCTTGTGACTCCTGAACTGCCCACAGTTGTGAATATCCCCTTTGCTCTTGTACATTTTTATTATAATGCATATTCTGTACTCATCTGGGATGGTCCATACCACAGCACGTATTCACAGGAGTCATTTGTCCCCTAACTTGACCACATCTTCCATAACTTCATCTGAGTCTGACACTTTCCTTGACGTCATTTTCATTAGTGCACTTCTTACTTCTCTGGAGTGGGTTCTCCTTACCCTTTCACTGTAGGCTATACATGTGGCAGTTTGCCCTCCATGGGGGCTTTCTTCATTGAAAGGCATCTGGAAGTATTCCTTCCATCTGCCCTTGATGTTCTCTGTACTGGTGAATTGAATGTTGCTGGCATCCTTCATGAATGGTGCCTACCATCTATCTACTTTATCTTTTTGTCTTTGCCTTGTAAGTTAATACAGCTTGTTTGTGCCTACTGCCAACTCACTTTCCAGGAGCTGGTACAGTTTTTCTGATGACCTGTTCTTTGCCATTATGATGGCCTTCTTAGCCTGTTTAATAGCTAACCAGTATTCGTTTTAGCCTGGTGTATCTTTTCTATCTTCCACTTCTTCCTGCATTCCTAAATTCTTTTGATAAATTCATTAACTTCTGTATTCCACTACCAGCCTTCCATATATAACCTTATTTCCATACCTAATTAAATGCAAATGTGTTCTATTATCTTCACACATGCTGTTATGAGATGCTGCCATTCTTTATCAGCTCTATGTATATCCTTTTCTTCCAGAGGTGTTAGTGCCTCAAGTCTTCATGTGACGTCACGTACTTTCACTCCAGCCAACTTCTAAGTCTTCAGCCTGGTCTCTATTTACCGTAGAGCCTTCTCTTACCACTCCTTTAAGTCGAAAGTGTCCACCAATGGTTTATGCTAGGGGCATCATTTCACTAGGGATGACTTTGCAATCCCTGATTTGACCCCAATACCCATCTCTTACTTGGAGGAAGTGTATCTGAGCTGCATGTTGATCATTCTTGTATATAATCTTGTAACTGTCTCTTTTGGTGAACCACACATTAAGTACTATAATGTCATTTGCCAGACAGAAGTCTAGAATGGCGTCTTTTTCATTATTTCTGTTGATCCAACTATGTGGACCAAGGAAATCCTCATATCCTATTCTGTCTGCCCTGATTGGAGCATTTAGGTCGTACATCATCAAGACCAACCCATTTTCTTTTGCTTTATCAAGAAGGTCCTGCAACCACTGCTTGAATACCAGCTGTCTGTCAGGTGCCAGGATCCACCAGTCACGATCAGCTGTCAGGTGCCAGGACTCACCACATCACACTCGGGAACTCAGTCATAGTCCATGCTGGTGTGAATAAGTTGAGATGTACCTCACTGGACTATGTGAAAAGAGACATGACTGAGCTCTCTGATTATGTGTCCTAGGTAGGTATGTCCCTAGCCTTAAGCAGCATTTTACCTTCACCTAGGATGATGCCTCATTACAAACAAAAAATGATTGACTTCAATAATTGGCTTAGTTTCTGGACTACCTGCCAGTCTAGGATGACATGACATGATCAACAGACCTCAATGCTTTGCCAGAGATTGTCTTCATCTGTCACCTCTGGGATTTTGATTACTGGCTAAAGCTCTTGCCACCCCCATTATGCCTTTTTTAGGCAGCATCACAAGGACAAAACTCCGAATGTAATAAGACCATCTAAAAACAAACTCAGGGTTATGCTGATCAACACTAGAAGTCTCAATCTGAAACTGCATTCACTGGAAGCAGTCCTTACTCTGGAAGGTGCTGATATCTGTGCAGTCACGGAGACCTGGTTTAAGGCTGCAGAAAGCACCCCAGGTTAAAATTCCTTCCACATGTTCAGCCTTCAAAGTGAAGGTGTGAGAACTAAGGGAGGTGTGTATCAATATTCATAAAAGACAAATACACCTCAAGACTGGTTAAACAGAGCAACTCCCATGAATTACCCGAGGTGCAATTAACTGTTGGTAAGACCCCTCTTCAAATCATTGCCAGCTATAGGACTCCCTCCATGAACCAAGTCACCCACTCAGCCTACCTGGATTTACTCTGGTTTTGGGTGACTTTAATTACCCATCCATTGACTGCAGTAATTATATGTGTAATAACACTCTGACCCAAAGGTTCCTGGACTTCGTTAACTCCATTGCCTTGGACCAGCTGGTTAACACTCCCACAAGGGACTCAAACATTCTGGAACTGGTGCTCACCAACAAGGGGGATAATTGTAGCATCCCAAGTGTGCTGCCCTCCTTGGTGAGGTCTGACCACAAATCAGTCTCATTGGAGGTAACGATAATACCAACCCCCCCCCCCAGCTTCACCAAGGGCAATTACAACCTTTTACATGATGGCTTAAACAGCTTCATACCTTCTCCTCCCACTGATGGAGATGCTATCTATGCTGGGATATGCACTAATGCTTTATACGAGCATCTATACAACTGTATTAATTCTGTAGTACCTGATAGGGCCAAAGTAAGATCTTCAAGGAAGAACAACCCCACCTGGTGGACATCAGCCATTAACAGGCTATATACAATAAGAGGAAGAAATTGCTGTTTAAGAGTAGGAAGTTACGATCTCAAACCAGGAAGCACTCCTTCTTCAACTTAAAGAGACAAATAAGACATTTTGTAAAGTCCTCTAAAGCTACTTATGAATCCAAATTAGCATCCCTAGCTAAGGAAAACTATAAGGCATTCTTTAGCTACATCCAAAACCTCAAAAGAAAAACCCAGATTTGTGCTGAACTTGTAGTTAATGGTACAACATATACAGAAATAGTGGATATAGCCAACCTGCTGGCTGACAGGTTTATTGCAAACTTCACTCCCTTGTCCCCACCACATATAACACAAAGCATCCCTACCACTTGTCTACCACCTAGTATCTTCAAGGAGCAAGTCTTAAAAGCCCTCTTTCCAAGGCTAAAAACACAGCCTCAGTGGGACCAGACAACATCCCAGGCTGCATTATCAGTGGATTAAAACAGGAATTAGCAACACTGCTGGGTACCTTGTTCAACCACAGCCTTAGTACGGGTTTTATCCCTGCTGAATGGAGAACAGCTACCATCATCTCTTTGCATATAGGGGTGCATCCATGGATCCCAGGAACTATAGACCTATAAGCCTAACTAGCCTTATCTGCAAGGTCATGGAGTGTATTATCATCATGCACCTTATCAACAAAGGTATAGGTAATCTACAAACACTCAACCCTACCCAGTTTGGCTTCATCAAAGGCAGATTGTGCCTGTTAAACTTGGTGGACTTCTTCAAGACAGTCACCAAAGCACTTGATGAAGATAAAATTGTGCATATGGCTTAACTGTCTTAGCCAAGGGCTTTGACACCATCCCCCACTCAGGCATTATTGATAAACTCAACCAGCTGGGTATCAACCTGTATATTGTCAGATGGGCTGCAAACTGGCTCACCAATAGAACTCATACAGTCAAAATAGGAGACTCTACCTCCTCCAGAGGACCAGTAACCAGTGGTGTACCACAGGGGTCTGTTCTGGGGTTCCTACTGTTTGGAATATACTTCTCCAAAGTACAGGCAAAAACTAAAGGTCTGTGGCTGACAAAGTTTGTCGATGACTGTAAACTAGGAGCGGTCACTCAGTCCCCTAACGATGTCAATATCCTACAAGAAGGACTTACACAGACTAATGACTAGTGCCAAAGTCATTTACTTACACTCAATGCAAAAAAATGCATTATTATCCCCTTCAGCAAGGATGATGTTCCTGAAAACTACTCCAGAGATAGCAATACTTTAAGCATGCAATCACTGGTGAGAGACCTGGACACACAGGTTGATAGCAACCTTACCTTTGATCACCATGTCTCCACAGTAGTAAGAGGGGCATTCTATGTTGCTCACCTCATAAGTAATGGCATTGCCTCTAGAAAAAAAGAAGGCTGTACTCTTCCCTCATCAGGCCAATAATAGAGTATAATGCTCCCTTTGATATGTATCTCTGCAAGCACCTGCAGCAATTGGAGAGACCACAAAGGTTTCTTACAAAGAAAATGTAAGGTCTCCAGCACATGTCATATGCAGACAGACTGAAATCACTGTCTCTTTACTCTGTGTAGTACAGACTGCTTAGAGGTGACCTGTGCCTTGCATATAAGGCAATATCTGACCTTGCATTAATGGAAATGCTACACATTCACAAATCAAATGGTATATGTGCCACATGCTCAAGGGATCTTAACCTGCTATGCGACATCAATAGAACTTGCTGGGGTGACAAATTTATCTCCTAGAGGTTACCTCATCTCTGGAACAGACTTCCAATCCATGTTAAGCAGACCCCCTCGTTGACCCTGTTTAAGCATAATTTGGATGACTAGATGGGAAACTATAAATTCGCCCTGGAGATTCCACCTGTGTTGCTCTTAGATATGGGTAGTAGGTGCTGATTTAGTGTCTACCCATAGCAGACACTCTTGAGAACAAGGGTTAACTTGGCTAGGCTTGTAAGGGCCCTAGGGCCATTATCTTAGTAACCTCCTATGATCTGATGATCTTTTCCTCATCATCATAGTCCTGCTCCGGAGCATAGATATCATGAAGACTGACCTAGCTTTACAATAAAGTCTGACTGCCATGAATCTGTCACTGATTCTGATTACATCCATCTCTGCCTTTAGAAGATTCTCTGTCCTCACAATTTTCACCTCATTTCTAGTCTGTTCTCCCCTGAGTAGTAGACTCTGGATCCCAGGTCAATAGACTTTGCTGCGCTACCATTTTTTATAGATTCCTATTGATGACACTTGTTACTCTGTCAGTGGTATAAACCTAGAAGACAGGAATGTTATTGCATTTACACTTGTTATTAAATTCTCAATTATGAGTCTTTTATCTTGTTGTAGAAGTTTATGAAGTTTCTCCAAAAGGCTTAAAATTGTGATTATGTATAAACTGATAAAATGGCATAAATGGTATAGCCAAAGGCCCAGACAACCTCTTGTTGACAGCAACCTAGTACATTCTCTTTCTGGCTAATACTTCTAGCATACTGTTTTTCCTTAGCTACACTTTTGCCAGCTAATTTATCACATTAAATTGATGGAAATGTTCTCAGATTCCAGCATTGATAACTTTATTGTATTCTACACCATGAACAATAATTCCCACATCATCCCTCAGGCCATTAACTTTCAGATGTAGGGTATTATTTTATTACTGTGTTACGGTTAGACATTATTATCTCTACAACCAAACAGCTCTAACACCATAATGACACATTTGTTTTCCTGTCCTGGTTTGGCAATTGCACCCTATATCATCTTTTGGCATGTACACACTGCAAACAATGAGTAGTGACCTGTGCAATAGAATAAACTAACTTATTTAAAGCAGATTTTTCTTCACAAGAAGAAACTGTAGATAAAACTTTCCTCATACTTTCACAATGTGTCAGAATAAACTATAACACATAAGTCTGACAATTTAAAATTCTGAAATTCAAAGTTGCAGAAGTATACACTTTACCATACCTATTAATAATTTTCAAATCCTTATTAGAAAGAGTAGGATTGCATTTAAAATGTGAAACCACAAAACTCGGACTAGCCGAAAAACAATAAAAGATACCAAAGCAGAAACAGTTGGCAAAGCTGTTGCAATTAAATTCCACAAAGCAAATACAGGTTTAGCGCTTTCTTTCACTTTTAATGTAAAATGTGAACTTCATCAGAAAAACGGGAACTCTCCCTTGTTCCCGTTTTATATGAAAAAACAGGAAATGATGTCATACAATTAATTAAATCAAAAATTCATTACGTTAATGTTTGTTACATCTAAAACATTATCTGTGATTTTTAAAAAACACATTGTTTTATAAATAATTCATTAGGCATCAATATTTTCATTCTAAAGTATTAAAAACTATATGCCTATATATGATATATTAATGTCTACTCAAAAAAAAAAAAAAAAAATATATATATATATATATATATATACACATGTGTGTACAATTCATCATAAAAATTATATCCTAAAATAAATACTTTTAAATACTAAATTTATGAATTATGAAATATAAATGAATTATGAAATATAGATAAGTTGACAAAAAAAATATATATCTCTAATTAACAATATAAAAATATTGAAATGTAACTTTAGATGTGTATCTTATTGTCTTGAACCAAGTAAACATAAAAAGAGAGACATCGGTTCTGTGGATACTATAAATCAATGATAAATATCCAAAATGTAATAACTGACCAACAAACCTTCTCTAAATGAAACAAATTTGGGTTAGTAGATCTAATCTATCTATATACTAAAAAACATTTAATGTTTATAGTTTAATTCAAACCCGGGGGTGAATCCGCCCCTAGCAGTAACTGCCATAAAGCCTCTCTTTGCTCTAACTTATTGTTCACATCCCCCATTAACAAACATTTGTCTACTTGATCTAATACAAAAAATTCAAATTTTTTGAAGTCGTCACATATTTGGGCATGTCTTGTCAAAGAGTTATTGATGTCTTTGTTCTTAATTGCCAAAGTATGTTCATAAATTCGGCATTTCAAAACTCTTATTGTTTTGCCAATGTAATAACTTCCACATGTGACACAAAGTGCTAAATATACCACGTGATCACTGTTACAGTTATAATATTTGTATGCCCAAAAAGTTCTATTTGGATATTTTAGTGTCATGAATGAAGTGTTACTGATATAGCGACACTGCCTACAATCTTTACATGAAAAAGTTCCCTTCTTATTACTTACTTCTCTAATGATTGTATCTCTATTTTGATTGTTATATTCTAACATTTTCTTTACATTTGTCACATTCTTATAAGTGAACCTGGGTGTAATACCTAGACATGACATTAGGTCCCTGTTCCCCAGTATAATCCTCCAATTTTTCTCTATGATATCTCTAATGTAAGTGAGTTCGTTAGACATAGGTAAAGGAAAGGCAGTGTAAAACTCCATTGTTTCTTCTCTCTCCATGTGATGTGAAGTGTCTCTTATCGTGAATTCATTAATGCTGATCGACAAAATGGGTTTTGCTACTCCTTGTCTCAACATAGTTACCTCCCTTTCTAAATTTTTCAACCATTTAAGTTGGTAACCTCTTTCTATAAACAGTTTCCTTAACAACAATAATTTCTTAAAGTATAGGTTGTCATCCGATGTCAGCCTACTGAGCCTTATCATTTGCCCTTTAATTACATTTTTCTTCATGTGTTCTGGATGAAGACTTTCTTTATGAAGATATTGGTTCGTGAAACACGGTTTCCTATATATCCTACTGTGTAAAGAATGATTGGAACAATCCAAATATAGTGTTAGATCCAGAAAATATATTTCCTTCCCAAAACCACTAAGTTTAAATGTTAAAAAAATTTGTTGTTTTGTTTAGATCCTCAACCATTTTTTCAAACTCAATTTTGTCCCCTCTCCATAAAAAAAACAAATCATCTATGTATCTTACATAGAGTAGAACTTTGTCAAAATTTTGGTGAACTATAAGATGTTCCTGTTCCCAATTTGACATAACAATGTTTGCAAATGCTGGGGTGACCCTGGCTCCCATCGCCACTCCAGATGTTTGTTTATAAAACACTTTGTTGAATACAAAAAAATTGTTGTCAAGAACTATTTCCATTAGTGAACATATTGTGTTTACTTTTGAACTACCCATTTGTGATTTAGATGCTAAATAAACTCTCATACCCTCTACACCCTCTTCTTGATTTATAGAAGTGTAGAGACTTTTGACATCTAAGGTTGCAAAATAAACTTGATTGTAAGCAAAATCACTTTTGGCTAATATTTCTAATAAATGCCATGAATCCCTTAAAAAATGTTCTGCCTTTTGTGCTATTGGGTTCAGAATATTATCAAGCCAAATGGAAATATTTTCTGTTTTAGAGTTCTTGGCTGACACTATAGGTCTAAATGTAAGATCATCTGTGCCATACTGTATTTTTGGTATACCAAAAAAACTACCCATTTTCGGCTGTTCTGTTAGCATAAACTCATAATCGTCTCTATCTAGTTCTTCCTGACAAAACATGTCAAATAGGGAAGTGTTCACCCTCCTATAACAATTTAAAATAAATTCAAGACTAACCTTACAATAATTATTTCTATCTTCCAACAATGTGTTGATAGCCTTATTGTAATCAGATGTGTTCATGACTACTATCTTTCCCCCTTTGTCCGCTTTCATGACTCTAATATCTCGAGTCTTAGAAAGTTGTTTTAAGGCTTCTCGTTCCAAAGGTGTCAAGTTATCTTGTGTTTCTATGTTTATCATTTGTCTGAATTCTGTTTCACATATCTTTTGGAAAACTTGAAGTGTGTTGACTAATGGGGGATTGTAAGTACTAGGTCTTTTTAATGTTTTGTTCTTGATAGAACCAGGCATGTTGACATCTTTCATTATATATTTTAAATTAAGTTTACGCAAAAAAATCCTGAACTCTACCAACAATTTACCTATTTCTACCTTGTTAGATGGAATAAAATTAAAACCCTTTTTCAAAATGTTATTACATGATTCAGAAAGATAGTTGTCACTTAAATTAACAATAGTCAATGAATAGTCATTGTTTTCAAAGTGTGTTGTTACCATTTCCTTTTGTTCTTCCCTTTCGGTTTGCCTTTGTACTGAGTGGA
Organism: Protopterus annectens; assembly: GCF_019279795.1. Taxonomy (NCBI): domain Eukaryota; kingdom Metazoa; phylum Chordata; order Ceratodontiformes; family Protopteridae; genus Protopterus; species Protopterus annectens. The sequence goes on from NC_056734.1 coordinate 116,953,096, forward strand.
ATTGAACCACTTGGTAGTCTTTTTGGGTTGTAACCGATCCACCCGAAAAGGGGTGTTTTGTTTGTTATTAGAACTTACTACCTCTGCAAAACTAGTGGTAGCAATAACTTCCATGTTATTTGTATCATTGTTGTTGACTACTATGTTGTTGTCAACAATTTCCACTTCATCATGACCTAAATTATTGTTTGTAATAGAATTCACAGATGCAGAATTGTCATTTCTATTAACTTTTGTGTTTTCCAACCTAGAAGGTTTAAAAGTTAAATCGACCTCTCTCTCAATTCTTTTGTTGTTGTCATTAGTGACCTTTTCTTCACTGTAGGTACAAATATACGCTTCATTGTTATTGTATGCGTAAATGTCCCTTCGCATCTTGTTTTGTTTCCTTAGAATAACTGTTGCTCTATGTCTATCTGTTTTAGCCTCTATACTATTGTATAGTGGCAAAAATTGTGAAAAACAAGTGAAATGTTTAATATTTTCATCTGTAGTTTTGATCTCTTCCATTAGTTTACCCAACTCTGTCTCGTAGTGTTTTACTAAAATGCGCATCATTGATATCCCTGCGTCATTGTAGAGTTTCACTGACGTATTACACAGTTCATCTCCTGGGGTAACACAGTTTGGGAATTTGGCAGTTCTCAAACCCTGAGGTACTATGTTACGTGAAATGCATTCAGTTAGGTATTGTACCTCTAAACGTAAAGTGGTTAGCCTGATTACCAGTCTCTCCAAAGTAAAAATAAGTTTCTTATAGGCTTGTAAGTTGTCGCTATTTTGATTATTCGCTGCACTAAAAACTGGCACTTCTCGAATATTTTTAAATGGATTGTCAGTTTCCGAGCAAACAAAACCCCATACATTGCCCGTAAATCTAGTGGAATTTCCATTTTCAAGACCAGTTGCTGATGTTAAATCATTATTGTCATTAATGTTAACAACAGATTTGAAAGTCTTGTGGTTACCTTGTTGAGTGACATGTTCTGCCTTTCCGGAAGATTTTGCAACCGTTCTGCTTACTTCATTTTTTAAACAGTTTTTCACTATTTCAGTGATAGTGTCTATTAAATCCTGTTCGGACCCCTTGGACTGCTTGCGCTCCACGGCTCTAACAGCTCCGTCCAAACCGGGCATCGGATAAATCGATACATCCAATAGGTTATCCTGGGAGAATGCTTCTTAAAAATCACAGATAATGTTTTAGATGTAACAAACATTAACATAATGAATTTTTGATTTAATTAATTGTATGACATCATTTCCTGTTTTTTCATATAAAACGGGAACAAGGGAGAGTTCCCGTTTTTCTGATGAAGTTCACATTTTACATTAAAAGTGAAAGAAAGCGCTAAACCTGTATTTGCTTTGTGGAATTTAATTGCAACAGCTTTGCCAACTGTTTCTGCTTTGGTATCTTTTATTGTTTTTCGGCTAGTCCGAGTTTTGTGGTTTCACGTTTTAAAACAGTATGGTTTGGCGGTTGTTTTGCATTTGATGGCCACGGAAGCATTCTCCCAGGATAACCTATTGGATGTATCGATTTATCCGACGCCCGGTTTGGACGGAGCTGTTAGAGTCGTGAGCGCAAGCAGTCCAAGGGGTCCGAACAGGATTTAATAGACACTATCACTGAAATAGTGAAAAACTGTTTAAAAAATGAAGTAAGCAGAACGGTTGCAAAATCTTCCGGAGAGGCAGAACATGTCACTCAACAAGGTAACCACAAGACTTAATCTGTTGTTAACATTAATGACAATAATGATTTAACATCAGCAACTGGTCTTGAAAACGGAAATTCCACTAGATTTACGGGCAATGTATGGGGTTATGTTTGCTCGGAAACTGACAATCCATTTAAAAATATTCGAAAAGTGCCAGTTTTTAGTGCAGCGAATAATCAAAATAGCGACAGCTTACAAGCCTGTAAGAAACTTATTTTTATTTTGGAGAGACTGGTAATCAGGCTAACCACTTTACGTTTAGAGGTACAATACCTAACTGAATGCATTTCACGTAACATAGTACCTCAGGGTTTGAGAACTGCCAAATTCCCAAACTGTGTTACCCCAGGAGATGAACTGTGTAATACGTCAGTGAAACTCTACAATGACGCAGGGATATCAATGATGCGCATTTTAATAAAACAGTACGAGACAGAGTTGGGTAAAATAACGGAAGAGATCAAAACTACAGATGAAAATATTAAACATTTCACTTGTTTTTCACAATTTTTGCCACTATACAATAGTATAGAGGCTAAAACAGATAGACATAGAGCAACAGTTATTCTAAGGAAACAAAACAAGATGCGAAGGGACATTTACGCATACAATAACAATGAAGCGTATATTTGTACCTACAGTGAAGTAAAGGTCACTAATGACAACAACAAAAGAATTGAGAGAGAGGTCGATTTAACTTTTAAACCTTCTAGGTTGAAAAACACAAAAGTTAATAGAAATGACAATTCTGCATCTGTGAATTCTATTACAAACAATAATTTAGGTCATGATGAAGTGGAAATTGTTGACAACAACATAGAAGTCAACAACAATGATACAAATAACATGGAAGTTATTGCTACCACTAGTTTTGCAGAGGTAGTAAGTTCTAATAAAAAAAAAACACCCCTTTTCGGGTGGATCGGTTACAACCCAAAAAGACTACCAAGTGGTTCAATTCCACTCAGTACAAAGACAAACCGAAAGGGAAGAACAAAAGGAAATGGTAACAACACACTTTGAAAACAATGACTATTCATTGACTATTGTTAATTTAAGTGACAACTATCTTTCTGAATCATGTAATAACATTTTGAAAAAGGGTTTTAATTTTATTCCATCTAACAAGGAAGAAATAGGTAAATTGTTGGTAGAGTTCAGGATTTTTTTGCGTAAACTTAATTTAAAATATATAATGAAAGATGTCAACATGCCTGGTTCTATCAAGAACAAAACATTAAAAAGACCTAGTACTTACAATCCCCCATTAGTCAACACACTTCAGGTTTTCCAAAAGATATGTGAAACAGAATTCAGACAAATGATAAACATAGAAACACAAGATAACTTGACACCTTTGGAACGAGAAGCCTTAAAACAACTTTCTAAGACTCGAGCTATTAGAGTCATGAAAGCAGACAAAGGGGGAAAGATAGTAGTCATGAACACATCTGATTACAATAAAGCTATCAACACATTGTTGGAAGATAGAAATAATTATTGTAAGGTTAGTCTTGAATTTATTTTAAATTGTTATAGGAGGGTGAACACTTCCCTATTTGACATGTTTTGTCAGGAAGAACTAGATAGAGACGATTATGAGTTTATGCTAACAGAACAGCTGAAAATGGGTAGTTTTTTTGGTATACCATAAATACAGTATGGCACAGATGATCTTACATTTAGACCTATAGTGTCAGCCAAGAACTCTAAAACAGAAAATATTTCCATTTGGCTTGATAATATTCTGAACCCAATAGCACAAAAAGCAGAACATTTTTTTAAGGGATTCATGGCATTTATTAGAAATATTAGCCAAAAGTGATTTTGCTTACAATCAAGTTTATTTTGCAACCTTAGATGTCAAAAGTCTCTACACTTCTATAAATCAAGAAGAGGGTGTAGAGGGTATGAGAGTTTATTTAGCATCTAAATCACAAATGAGTAGTTCAAAAGTAAACACAATGTGTTCACTAATGGAAATAGTTCTTGACAACAATGTTTTTTGTATTCAACAAAGTGTTTTATAAACAAACATCTGGAGTGGCGATGGGAGCCAGGGTCGCCCCAGCATTTGCAAACATTGTTATGTCAAATTGGGAACGGGAACATCTTATAGTTCACCAAAATTTTGACAAAGTTCTACTCTATGTAAGATACATAGATGATTTGTTTTTTTTTTATGGAGAGGGGACAAAATTGAGTTTGAAAAAATGGTTGAGGATCTAAACAAAACAACAAGTTTTTTAACATTTAAACTTAGTGGTTTTGGGAAGGAAATAAATTTTCTGGATCTAACACTATATTTGGATTGTTCCAATCATTCTTTACACAGTAGGATATATAGGAAACCGTGTTTCACGAACCAATATCTTTATAACGAAAGTCTTCATCCAGAACACATGAAGAAAAATGTAATTAAAGGGCAAATGATAAGGCTCAGTAGGCTGACATCGGATGACAACCTATACTTTAAGGAATTATTGTTGTTAAGGAAACTGTTTATAGAAAGAGGTTACCAACTTAAATGGTTGAAAAATTTAGAAAGGGAGGTAACTATGTTGAGACAAGGAGTAGCAAAACCCATTTTGTCGATCAACATTAATGAATTCACGATAAGAGACACTTCACATCACATGGAGAGAGAAGAAACAATGGAGTTTTACACTGCCTTTCCTTTACCTATGTCTAACGAACTCACTTACATTAGAGATATCATAGAGAAAAATTGGAGGATTATACTGGGGAACAGGGACCTAATGTCATGTCTAGGTATTACACCCAGGTTCACTTATAAGAGTGTGACAAATGTAAAGAAAATGTTAGAATATAACAATCAAAATAGAGATACAATCATTAGAGAAGTAAGTAATAAGAAGGGAACTTTTTCATATAAAGATTGTAGGCAGTGTCGCTATATCAGTAACACTTCATTCGTGACACTAAAATATCCAAATAGAACTTTTTGGGCATACAAATATTATAACTGTAACAGTGATCACGTGGTATATTTAGCACTTTGTGTCACATGTGGAAGTTATTACATTGGCAAAACAATAAGAGTTTTGAAACGCCGAATTTATGAACATACTTTGGCAATTAAGAACAAAGACATCAATAACTCTTTGGCAAGACATGCCCAAATATGTGACGACTTCAAAAAATTTGAATTTTTTGTATTAGATCAAGTAGACAAATGTTTGTTAATGGGGGGTGTGAACAATAAGTTAGAGCAAAGAGAGGCTTTATGGCAGTTACTGCTAGGGGCGGATTCACCCCCGGGTTTGAATGAAACTATAAACATTAAATGTTTTTTAGTATATAGATAGATTAGATCTACTGACCCAAATTTGTTTCATTTAGAGAAGGTTTGTTGGTCAGTTATTACATTTTGGATATTTATCATTGATTTCTAGTATTCACAGAACCGATGTCTCTCTTTTTATGTTTACTTGGTTCAAGACAATAAGATACACATCTAAAGTTACATTTCAATATTTTTATATTGTTAATTAGAGATATATATATTTTTTGTCAACTTATTTATATTTCATAATTCATTTGTATTTCATAACTCATAAATTTAGTATTTAAAAGTATTTATTTTAGGATATAATTTTTATGATGAATTGTACACACGTGTATATATATATATATATATATATATATATATATATATATATATATATATATATATATATTTTGTTTTGAGTAGACATTAGTATATCATATATAGGCATATAGTTTTTAATACTTTAGAATTAAAATATTGATGCCTAATGAATTATTTATAAAACAATGTGTTTTTTAAAAATCACAGATAATGTTTTAGATGTAACAAACATTAACGTAATGAATTTTTGATTTAATTAATTGTATGACATCATTTCCTGTTTTTTCATATAAAACGGGAACAAGGGAGAGTTCCCGTTTTTCTGATGAAGTTCACATTTTACATTAAAAGTGAAAGAAAGCGCTAAACCTGTATTCGCTTTGTGGAATTTAATTGCAACAGCTTTGCCAACTGTTTCTGCTTTGGTATCTTTTAGGATTGGATTTAACTACATGCTTAGCAGCATAGAAGTCAAATAAGGCTATAGCTGCTGGGTCAGGTTTGGGAATAGTGTATAAAAATTTAAAAGGCTGAGGAACTTTATACAACCTCTTTGCCTTTTTAGGGATAGGTGTCTGGCTATCAGGAAAAGTGCAGGTAGTAAAACACACACATCCTCTAAAGCAAACAGGACAGGAGGAATGGGTGTAGGTTCTGGAAAATCCTTCTTTAACAACTGATAGTATATTTTTAGGACCGAGAAACCTCAGTGTTCTCCCACTGAAAAGAATGGGACCTTCTAGCTGTAGACTCAGTGAAAGAGAACCCCCCACAGGGAGAATAAGAAAGAGAGCTCTCCTCTGAGTCTGAATCATATATCTGAGGACAAGACCCTGCGTCCAACCCTGTAGCTTCCTTTTCAGATTCAGAATCTTGAATCTCTTCAGAAAAAGAGGCATCCCTCTTTCTTTTACCAGAAATTACTCTACAAGAAGGATTGGTAGCCTGAATCAGACCCTGAGCCAGTCCTAGTAAGCTACTCCTATCCCAGGAAACTTAAGAAGGAATAGATACATGCTTGGTTTTCTCTTTCTTTTTGACAGGAAAAATAAGGCTAACCATGTTACTAGTGGCAGCTGCTGCTTCCCCAGGGATGGACAGCATTCTGACACAACACAGAAACCTTCCCTGTTCCCTCTCCCAGGACTGATGAGTAGTTCTCTTTTACCCACTGAGGGGACCGCAAAAGCTACAGAGGTTCATGGCTAACCCCTGGTCCATAGTGGCTGCAGATGCTGCACTAAAGGGAGCTGGGGTAAAAGACGAGTGGTGTGAGGTACAACAAATGGCCACAGCAGTCACCCACCTGTGGTTGAGGCAAATTGCTAGTCTGCTGTGGTGGCAAAGACTGCTTAATTTTTTATTTTTGTGGCTGAAAAAGGACTGGGGAACCTAGCAAGGTGGTCAAGCAAACTAATCTGCATATCAAATCAATCTGTTTTGCAACTAAGTACTTATATCATGCTAAGGACTTTGTGAAATGCATATAAAGTACTTGGAGGTTTTACTGAATGATCCCGTATTAAAGTAGGTTTTGCCTTCAGGACCTGCTGTATCATAGTTATATGAAAAAATCTGGTATGTAAGCTTAGAAGAAATTATTTTTTCTCTGTTAAGCAGGTTAGTCATTTACAAATATATAGAAAGGGGCTTTTAGATATGGATCATGATATATACATACATGTGTGGCTAACAAAATATAGATAAATACATACATAGTGATACACACTGGACAAAAGTAGAATAAACTTTGAGGCAAAATCACTATTTATTTACCTGCAACACAGATACGGTGGTGTATGGCATCGTGTGCAGCTACTTCTAATTTTTCTTTGGCAAGACAAGAAAGTAAGGAGCAGGTTAGTAGAGAATTTATCAGGTGCTTGGAACAGGGGTAATGATATTGTGGCAGGGTGTTTCACAGAAGAACAGAGGCTTACTGAGTTTTAAGCTCTATATTTTCCAAAGACAAAATAATATCCAGAGGTACACAATAGTTATTTGAAGACAGAACCTGAAGAAAAGAAAGATATGTACATGTTGAAATGCTACACTGTTGTTTCTGATGGATTAAATATAATAGTTCAAAAGAAAAGTTTGTCATAATATTGTAGCCATATGAATATAGTGGAGTGTGACTTTAAGACAATAGTTAATTGTAATTCTTTGGTTTTATATAATGATAATGAATTAGGTGTGGCCTTTCTTAGAGGGGCTATTTCTCTGTGTGACACCAATGTGCATAGTTAAATTCTGGAATGGCATCCATTTGTAATGTTAAGACCTGCTGGAGTGAGTTCTGAAACACAGAGACTGAATGGCCAAAAAAAGGGCTTACATATTGATATGGTCATTTCTCGGAATATTTCCTTTTCTCTGAGGTATATAATGATCTTGGAATTAGTATATATAAGTTCGGGAGCTTGTTCCCCACATCATGGGGAGCAGGGGCAGGCCCTTTTACAAAAAAAAGAAGTTTAAATGAGAAGAGGGAAGTTCAAGATTTGCTCTTCTCCTGCATTTTCAATCTTTTTTTCCACTTGTTGGCACTCAGCATTTCAAATAATGACATTTCAATAGGGAGACCACTGGGATTTTATTTTTATATGCAATATTATGGAATAAAGAAGTTTAGCACTGTTCTTCCTGGTTTTATCATTTTGATTTTGGCTTGGAGTAGTTTTGTATCCATTTTTCCTTGAAATATTGGGGCTAGGTGTTACACCAGCAATTGATACCATGTCTTTAAATGCTTAGTGGTCTTTATTCTCACCAGATTAACCACCACCAAAAAAGGACAGTGTGTCAATTCTATGCAACTGGAAAATGAGGCTCTGCATTGTCTGATGAAATGTAACTTCTGTTCCTAGTTGCCAGATTCATCTTCAGAATGCACCACTTCATATACCATTCTGTCTGGCATAAATAGCACAAGTAACAAAAAACTGAGGGTAATGCTACTCAATGCCAGAAGTCTAAACCTCAAAATTCACGCACTCGAGGCACTCCTCAGTATGGAGAAAATTGATATATGTGCAGTAACAGAAACCTGGTTTAAGGCTCCAAAGAGCACCCCAGCACTACCTGGCTACAACTCATACCATACATTTCGGCCACAGAACCCGAACTGAAATACAAAAGGCAGGGGTGTATCCATATTCATCAAAGATAGCCACACCTCCAGGTTAGTGGCCCAGCACGATGCTTCAGAGATCATCCACGTGCAACTAACAATGAGCAAAACTGCAATTCAAATTGTAGCTTGCTACAAATCACCCACAATGTCCCAGGACCCCCATTCCATGTTTCTGGAAACACTGGGAAACATAAAGATCCTACCAAACACCCTAATATTGGGTGATTTCAATTACCCAAACATTAACTGGGAGAACTACTCAAGTACTAACTCCCTTGCATAACATTTCCTAGAATTTATAAACTCAAACACCCTGGTTCAACTTGTCAACACTCCCACCATAGGTGACAACATATTGGACCTGGTCATCACCAACATGGGCGACCGGTTTTCCACACTGGAGGTCAACCCCTCGCTGGTTAGATCTGACCATAAACAAATCACTTTGGATATCCACATTCCGCCCCACCCCTGGACAAGGAAACTACTGTGAAAAACTTTTCAAAAGCAAACTTCACGTTACTTAAGAACGAGGTGGAAAGTTTCAAAACCCCCATGCCAAAGGATGCCAAAAAGTGCATAGTCATCCCCATTGGAAAAAACAAAGTACCCACAAACTAACACATAGGTGGTAGTCCTCTAAATATGGAAGACGTAATAAGGGATCTGGGGACCCAAGTAGATAGTAATCTCACCTTTGATAATCCAAGCTGCAAAATCCTTTACTAATGCATTCTACAGGCACCTACAAGAATGCATGGATTGTGCCATCCCAAGCAAAACCAAGACTCACTCCAACAAGAAAAGAAAACCAGTCTGGTGGACTCCTGCCATAAACAGGCCATACAATAGAAGGAGGAAACTAGTACAGAAAAGAGTAAAATCCCAAGAAGGGAAGACATCCCTGATCAGTATCAGCAAGAAACTACGATCCCTCATAAAATCATCCAAGGCGAGCTTCGAAAGAAAAATTGCCAAGGACTCCAAAGATAACTACAAGGCATTCTTTAGCTATGTCAAGAATCTAAGTGGCAATGCTCATATCTGCTCAGAGTTAGTGCAGAATGGCACAAAGTACACTGAACTGACTGATATCACCAACATCCTGGCAGACAGGTTCAGCACAAACGTCGCCCCCTCTCACCCCCAAAAGGGCCCATAACTATACCAGAAGAATGTAGAGTTCCTGAAATCACAGGCAGTCAGGTTAAAACAGCCCTCTCCAAAGCCAAAAACTTGTCTCAGGCTTCATCTTACATGAGCTCAAAGACAAACTTACCCCTCACCTAAACACACTGTTCAAACTCAGCCTCTCCACAGGCTATGTACCCATAGAGTGGTGCACAGCAATGGTTATTCCGCTCCACAAAGGTGGAGCCACAACAGACCCCGGGAACTATCGCCCTAGCCTGACTAGCTTGGTCTGCAAGGCTATGGAGCGCATCATCATGGAACTCATTAACAGAGGCATTGGGAACCTCCAAACACTGGACCCTACCCAGTTCATCTTTGTTAAGGGTAGATCATGCCTCCTAAACCTGGTGGACTTCTTTGAGACAGTTACCAAGGCTATAGACGAGGGAAAGGTGGTACACACAGCCTACCTAGACCTTGAAAAGGCTTTTGACACCATTCCCCATTCTGGTATTATAGACAAGCTCACCAGCCTGAACATAAACCCCTATGTCACAAGATGGGTTGCCAACTGGCTCACAGACAGAACCCACATGGTGAGAGTTGCGGGAGCTAGGTCCGATTCTAAACTGGTTACAAGTGGCATTCCCCAGGGCTCAGTCCAAGGACCCCTCCTATTCTGCATATACTTCTCAGAGGTACAAACAAGCACAGGAAGACTATGTCTGACCAAGTTCGTAGACGACTGCAAACTAGGGGCTATAACTGACTCTCCGGCTGACACAGACATCCTCCAAAAGGGTCTCATTGAGACGGATACCTGGTGTCAAAATCATGGCCTCAAGCTAAATGCCAAAAAGTGCATAGTCATCCCCTTTGAAAAAAAAACAAAGTACCCACAAACTACCACATAGGTGGTAGTCCCCTCAATACGGAAGACGTAATAAGGGATCTGGGGACCCAAGTAGATAGTAATCTCACCTTTGATAATCACATTGCCAAAGTGGTTAGAAAATCCTTCTATGTGGCCCACCTAATCACAAAAGGGTTCGCATCCAGATCAAAAGCGGTCATTGTGCCCCTCTATGCATCACTCATCAGACTCATCATAGAGTACAACGCCCTATTTGGGATGTACCTTACAAGACACCTGCAACAGCTGGAAAGACCACATAAGTACCTCACCAAGAGGATCACTGGCCTCAGACAGATGCCCTTTGCAGCTCGACTGAAGATACTCCAGCTGTACTTGGCTGCATATCGCCTACTCAGAAGTGATCCCTGCCTGACAAAGAAGGCCATGTCCAACCCAGAACTGACGGACATGCTCCACCTAAAGAAAACCTTATCCCCATGAGCCACATGCTCCAGGGATCTAAACCTCACCACAACAATAAATAGGATGTGCTGGAGGGATAGGTTCCTGTCCCAGAGACTTCCCATGCTTTGGAACAAGATTCCAATCTACATTAGGCAGAGCTCCTCGCTAACACTCTTCAAAAGAAACCTTGACGAGTTGATGGGAAACAGAAAGTTTACCCCGGGGATCCCTTCAGTGGCTGTGCTGGACAGAGGCACAGGGAACTAATCTAAGGGGCCGGCGAAAGCCAACACATTCTGGCTAGGCTTATAAATGCCTTTGGGCAGATAGCCTAGTACCTACCTATGAACCTATGAACCTATGAACAAAATGTGCTTTAATACTGATATTAACATGCTTTTTGCATCACAGCCTGTTCCATGACTTGCACTACTGTTCATTGATTTTTTATATACTCTGCATTAAATATTTGCTATTTTGATGTAGTTTCTCTCCAATGTCTTTTCGTTACCATTTGTTAAGAGAATGTAGTCTGTCTATGCCTTCATCTCTGTATCTTTACATTATTGTTCATTTAATAATTGATCTTCATGTATCTTTGTTTTGTTTCCTTTGCAAATGTCCTGTCCTGAGATTGAAAATGACCCACTAAGATTAGCATTCTACCCTGGTTAACAAATGCATAGACAAACAAACAAACAAACAAACAAACAAACAAACAAACAAACAAACAAACAAACAAACAAACAAACACATTTGACCTGCAGATATCTATGATGGCCCATATCTCTTACTGTGCCAACTTCAATGTATTTAACTCCCGCTCAGCTTAGATTCCACAACAGAACTTTCTAGAAATTATGTAAGTCAAAGTATCTCTCCACTGCCAAGAAGAAATATTTTGTCTTCCTTTACCATTCTGTAACCATCAGTGTATATACCTACCAGTAAACCATAAACGGATTAATCTGTGGTTCCCTCCCCATTTCTGCCTCCATTTTAAGAAACACTGAAGGTAAACTATTCTTAGAAACACCTACAGATGCAGATGACGGCAGTTATCAAATGTACAAGTAGCTTTTCCTCACTTATCTTTCTCACACCAGTCCACAGGGCAGCTGCTTTTTCCTATTAACCCACTGCACAGTATATTCTACTTTAAGTTGGTTACAGGGAAGGAACAATGATGTTACATTTCTTGCTGAAATGATTGGAGAGCACAGGATCCAATTAGCTCACCTACAATTCCAAGATTGCACTGTATAGAGATAGGATGAAAAACAATAGAAGCCAATATACTAGGTAGTACAGGTGTCTTAGAAAATGAAGCATAAGGGGAGGTTGTACAAGTGGTGTGCATCATCATTCAAATGAGACATTAATGCATAGTCCCATCTGTGAGTGTGTGTGTGTGTGTGTGTGTGTGTGTGTGTGTGTGTGTATGTGTATATATGTGTTCATGTGTATTTGTATGTGTGAATAATTTGCCTTGATATAAGAAAAGTGTTATATAACTGCAGCTGCTTGTTTCCTGGTAAAAGCCTTGTCTTCTCCATATAAGTCTGTATTTAACAATTGTCTGCACTCTGAATCATTCCTCTTAGTTTTTAAGTAGGTGTAAGTGCTGTAAAGCCATTTAGTCCAGCCTGACTCTTCGTGATCTCAAGGACTTTAGCATGCCGAGGCTGTTTCCAAAAAAAGATATTTTTTACATTCCTGCAAATTCATATTCATTGTTTCATAATGCTGTCTCTTTATCTTAGCCTCTATATTCCCCTTCTTCTTTTGCCTTGCATTTTTTCCCAGCATCAGTGTTTTCTCTAGTGAATCCCATCCTCCCATTATGTGTCCAAGTACATGAGTCTGCTTCCTTAATTACAGATGGATTTGATTTTCTTGCAGTCCGTGGAATACTTAAAATTTTTCTCTAGCACTATAGTTCAAAATCATCAATTTTCCAGTACACAGTGTTATTTATAGTCCAGCTCTCACACACGTTAGTATTGGAAAAACATAGCATTGACTATATGGACCTTTGCTTTCAATAAACGTTTGGCCCCACAGATAATTTTAATGAGCAGAGTCACACATTTTTCATCTTTCATCTTCCACTGTTAGTGTTTAATGAAGTTACTAACTTGTACCTTCCCTCTAAAGTTAAATTAACACTTCTTTTTATTTGAGCTGCATTACATTTACCATCCTTAGTAAGATTTCTAGGCATTTTGATTGCATTTAGAGGACAGCAGACATTATACTGGGCCTGGTTTTATGATTCTTGCTAAAGCTTATAATATGGCTGATCATTTCCTTTTCATTTGTACATTCTCCTGTCAGAGCTCTGTATCATCTCCAATAACATGATGGGCTATCAGAGCAAATATCACTAAATCACTCCAAATGAGTCACAACATGCTGAGTAGAGAATTAGATACATTTACAGTTTAATGAAACGCAAATAGCTGAAACTAAACCCACTATATAATGACAGCAGCTTAACAAAATATATAGAAAAAAACTAATGCATATTATGCAATGACTGTCTATTAATATTCAAAAAGTAGCATGCTGATTGGTCAGCCCAACCAGCATGCCTGTTCTAAATCCGAGCATATACCAATTGAAGAAGGTTTGGTCTCCCAGACTTTTTTCAATTAATATATGCCATAACAATTTCACTTAAACAAAAAAAAATAATAAAGTTACAAAACCAGGCACTTGAAATCAACGAGAGAGACAGATGGGACAGATAAAAATAAAAGAATAATCAGGTACATTCTGCAAAACTCGAGAAACATACCTGATTATTCTTTTTTCCATGTCCCGAGTCTTCTGTACCTTCAAAGTGTCCTGGTATCTTTTTTAATTAAAAAACAAAGCAGCAGAGATATTCCTTTTTCCATTGCTTTCTATACACAGCACCTGTCACACAGCACTGATGTACAGTATAAGCAGGGGAAAGAAAAGTCCCATACGTATGCACAGTATATCAAAAAAAAGCAGCAGGATATCTGAGAAAAGCACACCAAAGAGTTGTCATATAATGACATTATTTAAGAAAAGTAAGCATTTTTTTCTTAAATAATGTAATTGTATAATAGCAATAACCGACTCTGTGTTTGGTATATTGAAGATTTACCCACAGTTGTCTTTGTTTAATCACTTGGGCTTTACCCTTGTGATTACACCACATCAACCATGGGTAAATCTTAAATATAACACACCCGTGTCATCAGTTATTGCTATAATAATTTCTGTGTGTGTGGGGGGGTGGGGGAGAGGCGGCAAACATTAATCACCTTCCATGAGGGGGCTGTAACTCCTTTTGATAATTAAACATTACAACGCCTTGGGTGCACAGCATCAGGGAATGGGGATAACCTTGGGGAAGAGATGTATTCTTTCTTCCCTTAGGTTGTGCAACCCCAGGGTTATAAAAGTAGGGCAGCGGGGAAGGCTCGGCCCCAAGTCTTCATGGATGCTGCAGGTGGAGGGTGCTTACCATCCTGTTGTAGTTATGCCAGTATGTTACACAGACTATTTTTTGAACTGCATGCATTTGCAAATTTAGTGTTTGAAAGGGTTTATCTTATTACAGCAATGCTTCTTGTTTTCATAATCATTTCGAGTTTGGATCTACAGTATACTTCAAACGTAAGTAAACCTCAATCACTTACTATAAAGAGAGTGTCGCTGTATTGTCATAGTTTTGGCTGTGTTTGTATTCAGTAGGTTATGTTTAATTATACTGTACATTTAGCTGTTTGCTGATTGAGTATGTTGTGTTCAACATGGACTGGTCTGGGGTTTCACATGTCAGCAGCATGTCAAACTACACGAAAACCCTCTTTTGGGGTTTTGCGTCTTCCTCAGTGGCAGACCACAGTTTATGTTCAAGATGAACTGTTCAAGATGAACCTCATCTCACCTTACTTCTTGGATGTTTTGTGCAGTAATTGTGTAGTGGTTGTCCCTGGCCAGTGTTTCGTCTTCATTTTATTAGCGTTCTCCTTATTCCATGATGGGAGTCAAGTGTTATGATTTATGGGTTGATGCTGCTGTCCTCTGAATCAGCTCTAATTCATCTCCCTTCATCTTCCAAAGGTGATTATTTTCTAGAAAGTGAAACATTAGTTTAGTGATAGCATCTAACTTTTAATGGAGGAAAAAGACTTCCATGTTTTAACATTGCTTAACTATCTTGTCTTGCAAGCTATCTATCACCATGTAAGATGTTGATTTTTCTAAGCAGCTTACAGAACTGAGATACCTCAGTGTTACTCTTGATCCTAAGGCAACTTTTACATCCTCCATTTTTTATCAATTTCTTTGCATTCTAGACATATACAAGACAATTTTTCAATAAGGTACAGGTTTAGCCCTAATCACTTTATTTGGTCAAGGACTACCATCAACATGCTCAAATCGGTATCACAACTATTGCCCTGGACTTGAATCTCTCACATGGGTGTCATCTATTTCTAGAAGAATATCCATGCTATAACATTGCGTAGCCATGTTCAAAGTAGTGGGAAGGATGTGGCTTCAACCAGTCGATGTTTGTTTTTTTTTTTTCTAAATGTTTTTATTCATTTTATAACACAATAACTTAATATAGTAACAAAAAAAAAAAATAAACTATATACAATGTCCCTAACAATTAAAAAGCAATATACATAGAACACTAAATATTTCTCTAAAAGATTAGACACTTTTGTCCAAGCAATTAAATGATGAGTTATGTTGTTAGTCCTTCCTTTTACAGTAGCAATCTCATTCTTATAAATGTGTTTCACAAGATGAATAAATTCAACTTTAAAGACAGAAGTAGATTGGGATTTCCAAATTTTAGTAACAATTTTCCTTTCTATATATAAAGAGGATAGACCATAGTAAAAATGTTTGTTTTTTAGGAATGACTTCAGGAACAGGAACATTGAAAAGGATAAGGGAGTCAGAAAGTATACAGTTGTCATTCCATAGAGCTTTACAAAGATATTTAAAGACTAACCAAAAAGTGGAAATTATTTTCCAGTTAACAACCATATGTATACAGTCAGGATCAGGGTGGCCACGTCTCCAGCATTTCATTTCATTTAATCTTTCTTGTACATTATTGCTAGGCTATGTGGGGTGAAGAAACATCTGTGTAAAATGTCCATGTGTATACATGCCAGAACAGTGAAGACATGGATTCCTTCGCAGATTGCAAACAAAGTTTTTTTTATCTTTTTCTGAGAACACTTGTTTATTAACTTCACTTGAATAATTCGGGAGAGAAACATGTTTTGCTAAAATCATTTCTGATAATGTTATATATATCCGATATGTAAGTTAGTCTGTCTTCAAATATTAATAAGAGTCTGTTCCAACTGTCAATTAGACTTGTTATTGAGTTTATAAATTGTTAGTAATTAGATGTGAGTGATTTTTTATAATTAGATTCAATAATGATACCTAGATATTTAATATGCATGCCCTCCCAGTTTATGTCTCTTTTTGATCTAAGTTTCATAGTAACATTTTTATTCACTAGACGTGCCTGAGTTTTGTTGTGATTGAATTTTAGACCAGAGATGTTTGCAAAGAAGTCCAGATTATGTAATAAGTGAGCTACTGAATTTTTAATATCATTAGAAGTTATTAGTAGGTCTTCAAAAAACAGTTGTATCTTAGGGGGTAATTTGTCTTACACTTTATATCATTTAATGCTGTCATTATTTCTAACACAATTTGCAAGAGGCTCAATAGCCAGGGCAAAGAGTAATGGGGAGAGGGGGCACCCCTGTTTAGAACCTCTTAATATTTCAAATGTGCTAGATAGATAAGATCCAATCTTTACATAGGCTATTGACTTTTAGTATATATTTTTTAAATGAATCCTATAAAGTTTGGGGAGAATTTTTTTTTTTTTTGCAGAGCTTTAAACAGATATCACCAACTTAGAGAGTCAGAAAAGCTTTATCCATATCAAGGCTTAAAACAGAAAGCTATTTTTTTTCTTGTTTGCTAAGTCTATTAAGGAAAGTAATCTAATTACATTGTCTTGTACCTTCCTGTTTATGACCCAGTTTGGTCTTCATGAATTAATACTGAAAGGATATTATTTACTCTGTCTGCTAAGATAGACATGAATATCTTGTAATCAATGTTAAGCAAAGAAATTGGCCTGTATGAGGTGCAAAGGTTGGGCTCTTTAGTTGGTTTTAAGGTGGGAGAGATGATAGAATATTTCCATGAGGGAGGGATGTTTGCTGTAGTTTTAACTTCTTGGAATACATTGAGTAAGATTTTCAAGTTGTTATCAGGTAAGAATTAGACCATCCAGTCCTGGTGCCTTTTTTGTCTTAAGATTTTGTTATTTGTTCCTTTAATTCTTTAAAGGAAAAGGGTTTATCCATGTTATTAATGTTGTGTTTGGATAGCTTCTTTTGAATATTATTAGTAAGAAAGTTGGCTATACTTTTGTTATCAATTGTAGATGAGTTATTATTATTAATATTCTCGTAATGTTTTTTAAAACATAAGATATTTTTTAGATCTGTAACTTTGATAGTCTGATTATTTCTGGTGTACGTTATTTCTTTTATATTACTTTTTTCATTTAAATGTTTAGATCTAATTGCAATCCTGTGCATACTCTTGGGACTAATTGAGTAGGATTATAATCTGATTTTTCCAGATTTATTGATATTTTATGCTGCATGATATCCTGATATTCCTTGTTCAATTTACACATGTCAGCTAATGCATTTGCTGTAAGTTTTAGTTTATCGATTTCTTTTTGTATGTCTACCAGTTTTTTATCCCACTCTTTCCTTTTATTTATATATCAACTTTTGACTTTACCATGTAAAACTACCTTTAAACTGTCCCGTAGGATGATATCTGAGACCTTTCCATTATTATTGATTATTGATTATTGATGTCTAGGTAAAGCTTTAGTTCATCTAGAAACCATTCTTTAAATCCTTGTACTGTTACTAGATAAGCAGGTAGTCTTTGGCAAAAGTTTAAGGGGTCAGTATTAAGTGTTACACTTTAGGTGATAGCATTGTGGTTAGACATAAGGCATGATGTCAGCACTACATTATCAATTTTGGCCAGTAAAGAACTGGTTACAAAGACTTTGTCTAAGTTGGTCTGCATGCCAAATCTGTAAGAGTAGTGAGAATATTTCAGGGAGGATAATATTTTTATACCATCAATATCAATCAGTTAGGGTTCTGTTTTTTATATAGTTGTTCAAGTGCTTGGCAACAGGAGACATCTTGAAGGGCTTAGAGCTTGTAGTATCAGTGGAGGACAAGCTACAATTAAAATCACCTGCTAATAGTAACTCACTTTTAGGCTTTAATGTTAGTGTTCTAAATGTTTTTTCACAGTTTTAGTCCCAATACCCAGTGTCCAGTAGGTGTTTGCAAAAGTGTACATCTTTTTATCTAGTTTTAGTATGACTAAAACAAGCATGCCATCATTGCTTAAGTATGAGTCAACTCTTTCTGGAATTCTCATTGACTTTCTGTGTAAAATTAGAACACCTCTTCTCTTGTGCTTGTAGTTTGAACTTACCAAAATCTTAAAATCCTTAAAAGTTAATTTGTTTAGATCTTCTGTTACTAAGTGATATTCCTGAATAAATGCAACATTTGCTTTATGTAGCATTAAATATTTGTTGACACTACTCCTTTTCATGGGGTTGTTCAACCCATTGACATTTATAGACATAATGATAAATATTATCATTTGATGGCGACTGCTATTATAAGTAAAATTAAAAAGTGCTTTCCATGATTCATTATGACAAATACATTTTTAAAACTGTTATGGACAATTTGAAAACAATAAAACAGTATATTTTAACAACCTTCTACATGGATAAACTAAATCCAGGCTTACTACATCTCTCATAGAAGTCATAAACTAACCCTCTCATAACATCTATTGGGATTTCCTTGCTACTGCATGTTAATGGCAAGCAGAATGGAAACTCCATGTACATTAAAAACATACAAAAGGAAATGTTTGATTTAATATACTATGTATGCATGAACTAAGAACATGAAGCTGTATACAGTATCTTAATTTGTTTTATCTAAACATGCTAAATAAGATAAATTGATTAATCCTAATAATTATTTGTTACGATGAGTAAATACAGGACTATAATACCATTAAAGCAGAGTTAAAAAGATGCATTTAAAACGTCACTGTCAGAAACATATTTGTAATTCCTATTTAAATATAAATGTAATTCAGATTAAATAAATCACTATTTACAGTAAAACATATGCTTATAAGACTTTTTAGATAAAAATAGTTGTTATATGAATGAAAATGCAGTTCAAATGATCATTCTTGAATCTGATTGGCTGTTAGAGTTCAGTGAAGAGAAACAGGTTCAGAGGTCACTCCTTCTTTCTGAAAGGCATCACAGATTGTTTTTCATGAGTCTGGAAGCTAACTGAAGGCTTTAGAAGCTTGAGCTTGTCTCAAAAGCTGTCAAAATCCATAAATAAAGTAAGTAGGCAGGAATTTCTAGTGAGGTGAAGCTTTTAAGCAGACCTTGTTAAATTATGAATATTTAAAAAAAAAAAAAAAGACTTTTGGCTTTTCCCGGTTAGGGGTCACCACAGTGGAACTCCAGTCCGCTCATGATTGGCAGTGGATTTTTACTGTGCTAAGATGCCAGCCTGATGCCCAACCTTCAATGAAGGCATACCCATTCACACTTGCACCTACCTGCATGTCTTTAACGTCACTCAACTGCGGGGAGGACATGCAGACTTCACACAGAAGGCTATAGGATTAGGGGTCGCCACAGTGGATCATCTGTCCGCTCATGATTGGCAGTGGAGTTTTATGGTGTCGAGTTGCCAGCCCAGCGACCAACCTTCCACAGAAGGCACACACATGCACACACTCACACCTATGGCCAATTTAGAGTGTCCAATCCACCTACTGCATGTCTTTGGGATGTGGGAGGAAACCAGAGCACCCAGAGGAACCCCACGCAACCACAGGGAAGACATGCAGACTCTGCACAGAAGGCACCCCAGCTGAGAATCAAACTGGAGAACCTCTTGCTTTGAGGTGGTAACGCTAACTGCTGCACTACCGTGGTCGCCCACAGAAGGCTATAGGATAATGATGCATATTTAAAATAAAGGCTCCAAATTACCAACTGTACATAGCTGTAAGATATATTAGCTAAATGGAACACATTGCAGAAGTTCAGTTAAGTAATAAATGTATATATAAGATTAACATTTCACCACTTTCTTTTTAAATACTTAACAGTAACACAGTAAGCATTTCTCTCTCCTGCAGTGATTAAATACTATGACACTAGGACTAAAACAGAAAGGGAAGGCACATGCATGAAGAAATAAGTATAGGATATAAAAGAATTATATATAAATATATGGAATGAGTGAGTGATTTCATACCATTTCATAAGTGTAATGCCATGTATATGAAGAGATAAAAGTATAAAATAGTAGTTTGCAGTTGGATAAAATTTTGATTTACTTGAATTTTGAGTGCTATATATTATTTATAAACTTAGCATTGTTGTGGAAAAGATAATAGGAGAGTGAAAAAAAGACGTTATATTACCTTCTGTGTATGATTCCACATTATTTAAAAGGGAGGAAAAAAAACTTGCATGAAATGTGAAGTTATGTATAATCATTTGTCTCTGGGTTTCTTTTTTTCTTTTATAGTCCACTTATGTTTTGAAGCTTGTATTTTTAAGTTCATTGAAGAACCTATGGTGACTTAAAAGGTTCTTTTTTTGCACAAATGTGGATGCTTCTTTGAGAGAGTCAAAGGTTTTCTTTCCTTCTGGCAGGGATAGTTTTATTCTTGGTGAGAATATGAGTTGTGCTTTGATTCTTTCCTTGTTTAATGATTTTATTAGAGGAACACATGCTCTTCTTTTGGACATTACAAGGGGTGAAAAGTCATTGTCAAACCTGATAGTTTGGTCACCAATTGTTAATGGATCAGGCAGTTCTTAAAACAAGGTCTTTGTCTTGAGTGGAGATACATTTTGCAATAATAGATCTTGGATGGCTGTTTTTACTGGATACAGAAGTTGTAGTTAAAGACCTGTGTGCCCTTTCTATAGTGCTTCAGATAGGTTTAGGATTTTAGGAACCCAAGATGTCAGGAAATTAATCATATTCTCCCTCTCCATCTGCACCAAGATGCCATAGATTCTTATATTGTTTCTTCTGGTTCTATTCTCAATGTTGTCTATCTTTACAATGAGTCTGGTGTTTTCTTGAAGGAAAAAAGTCTATGTTTTTATCTCTTTCTCTTAACCTATAGTCTATATCTATTACAGGATCTTCCAAATCAGCAATCTGGGCAGTTGTTGTTTAAGGACTTCATTTAATAAGGTTATTTGTTTGGTGGTATCTTCTTTTATATTGTCCACTTTTAAGTTTAATTTGTCTATTTTACCCACCAAGTCCTGAAATGTAGCAAGGATTACCTATATTTATTTCTTCATTGGAGTTTCTTGCTGAGAAAACTTGGAATTGCTCATCTTCCTTTGCAAATGTAATTTCAATGTCCTTTCTATCTGAAAGTGTTTCAGGAAAATATAAAAATTTTAGATTAAAAAAATGCACCAACTTGTAGCTTACGACTTTCAGAATATGATTTTAGTAGTTTCTTGTCTTTGTTGTTGAAATTAAATAAAAAATCCTGTCAGAAATAAAATGGAGACTGCAGAGCTCAAGAACTCTGCTGCTTTCAGCTTGCCATCCAAGTCACACCCCTAAACAGTCCATGTTTGTGATAATTTGCAATGGCAGATTAGCAAGCTCATCCATGAGGGTGTCATTTGGGAGCTGGAGGGAATTTTCCGCCTATATATTTGCTTATTTATTTTTGTTAAGAGTTTTTTTTATTCCCTTGCTGAGTGAAAACCATCAGTATTACCACATTCCATTGGCCTATTCATTCCCCATGGGATTAGAGCTGACTGCTGGAAGCCATCCTCCAGGCAACCATTAGAACTTTTTTGGTTTTAGCCCTAAGTCCTCCCCATCAGCTGATGCTGATGGTCACAGGTGCAATGGCCTGCAATGTTTTAATGTATGGGTATGCATATTCCCAAGTATGCCCATGAAGGCCAGCATGCAGGAGTGGCATGGCAGAGCCAAGTGCACATGCCTGGCCCATATACAGCATGTCGTGTACCTGTCTTTCCAGTAGATGCCAGCATTGCAGTGGGCTGAACCACCTCCCTCCCACCCAGATGGGTAAACGGGCATCATCTGATCAATCCCATCTTCAATTGTCAGTCCCAGGTAATCTGCGTCACACTCAGGGCTTCATCCCTGTGTCACAAAGCTGACTTTTATTTAGTCATTTGTTAAACTGGAAAATGAACTGACCCTTTTATACCTTGCTCAGCAGAACCTAGCCCACAAGGGTTAATACAACATGCCCAGGCAATTTGAGGCAGCCAGTTTTCATGCATATCTTTGGGAGATGAAAGTGGACTACCGAGAGAAAATCAATGCCAACATCAGGAAGTCAAGCAGACTCCATAAATGCAGTAGCCTAAAGCCAAGAATGAACCACAGAAGCTGGAGATGTAGGGCAGCAACACTAACTACTGCAACACAGCTCAAAGACAACAGGCAGGGCATGTGGCAGCATGGCCAGAAAAAGAATGTGCATGTGTGCGTGACATCTGCGTGTCCATCTTGATCCTTTTCTGAAATGCAGCTACACTTGTAACAGCTCCAGTGGTCGGTCAGTTGCCCACAGGCACACCATTTGTCTTTTTTGCACCTTATTTTTTAATACTGTGAGCTATTTCTTTTCACATGCTCAAAAACTGATTGCCTGTTTTTACTTTACCCAAGCCTGTTTGCCAAAAAACTTGTTTGCTTGAACTTGGCTATTCACTACTTGCAATAGTGATATGTGTGGGGTCATATGTAATCTGGAAAGTGTATTCTGAGATCATGGCATCATAGAGAAACAGTGAGAGGGTATTTTTTTGTCTGTTTTAACAGATCATTCTTTTTTTTTCCTAAGGTCGAGCAACCTTGGTGTGAGAACAATAAAGTGAAGGGTTGTAGTGAGTGAAACCACACCCTCACTTAGATTTCCCCACTTGTAAAAAATAATTTATTTCATGAGGTCCACATTTGTACAGATTTCTGAGAACTTTTGTTTAGGTGTTGCATGCCGTCAAACATGTGCAGATATTGTCATATTGTTGTGTTTCGATTAGAGAGAGTGTGCCCATTGTTAACTCACTCATTGGCCTGGAACACTGCTATCATTAACAGAAGCCTGTGTCTGCAACAGTTCTCTTATTTGTTACTATCTTGGTTTCATCATCAGACCAACAAAGTAGGTGTTTTGTACAAGCTACAGTGATACTTTACTGTTACTGCTAAATTATTTGGTATAATTTAATGTTAATGTTTGTAATTTCTTTTTTTTTTCACTCAGTCATAGCTTGAATTGTTTGCTTGGATCAAGATACTCAATTAATAAATATGAGGATAAATAAAATAAAATTCTTTCTTATGCACACCACCTACTGGAGCCATAGTCTTTGCCAAATACCACAAACCATTGTCTAACTAGCACCATATACCTCAGTCAGTAGTAAAAACTCTGTACCTCATCCTGACCCATTTGTCTCATCTTTCTCTATAAGATGAAGTTGTGGGTGATGGGGGACCTAAGAGTCCCTTACTGATGCATTTGTCTCATGTTTGTCTATTAGCTCATGCTGGGGGTGATGGGAGGAAGTATGAGCTCCTTACCAACACATTTGCTTGATGTTTGTCTATTAGCTGATGAGGTGCATGAAGTGCCATGGGACTCACAGTCCTCATCCTGCAGAGATAGATAATGTCATTGTATGTGTTTATATACCCCTCCCCTTTAGTGGTTGCAAGACACTCTGCTAAGTCCATGTGGGTGAATACCTCCATACAATTGTTCTCCTTTACCAGAGCAATACCTTTTCACAGCCTGAAGCTGCAATATCAGGACATCTACCAGATGTCACTACTGTAGCCAGATTCTAGCAAACTAAGTCTCTGCCCAGGAGGGATAAACTAGTACTGGATGTTCGCTGCTATCCCTTTGGAACCATATCTCCCATATCCCTGGCTCCACTATTTGAATCCACACTTGCTGGCCATAATCAAGGAAAAACTGTGCCATGGAGTCATAGAATTAAAGTTCTTCACTTAAACCAGGAGAAGGCAATCCTTGGTACCACTGCTGAAGGCTGGCATTTAATTTGGTATTTCAATGAGGACTTGCAGTTGCAGTGAGGTATATTTTGATCAGTGGTATTAGAACCTTTTTTGGTAATTTTCTATCAAGATTTCTTGGAAGTGTAAGCAGATTTATTGGCTGCAATTAATGGCAAATATAATAAATGTATTTAAAATACGTGTGTATCCAAGCATTACAAGTATTTTTCTCTGTTGTCTGTGGCAACTTGACTTCTTGAACAGAAGAAAAAAAAATTTTTGGCAGTCTGCTTAAAACTTAAATTATGCATTTAGTCATCATCATCATCATCATCATCATCATGTCTCATTTTTCCCATTTTCTACACTGGGTCAGGGTGTTAAGCCATGTCTCTTGATTCAATACCACTTTCCTACCTTCTTTGACATCATGCCTGACCATCATAGATTGTCTCTCACATAATTCATAAATTTGTTGGACCCCTCCTGCATTCTTCTTGTCTCTCCCAAAATCTTTTTGACCAAATCATCTTCTGCCTTCCTGCATATACGCTGAAACCACCATATTTTGTTCTTGTTGACCTTCTCGATAACTGGAGCTACTTTAGCTTCTGCTCTGACGTCCTTTATTTCTTTTTCTGTCACACAGTGTGCTTCTTGCCACCTGCTCTAGGCACTTCATCTCCAGCACCTCTAGCTTCCTCAGCTCCAGCACCTCTAGCTTCCTCAGCTCCAGCACCTCTAGCTTCCTCATTTGTTCTGCCTTCCCTGTCCAGGTTTCTGCACCATGCAGTAGTACTGATTACACCATTCTTTTGAACACCTTACCTTTCAGCTTTTTTTGACATTCTTCTGTCATACACTACCCCTTACACCCTGTACCAGTTTGCTGCACCCCACTGATTCTAGCTCTGACATCCTCATTCAGACTTCGCTACTCTTCAACCATCTCTTTCAGATACTTGAAGCTGTTAACCATTATTTTCCTTTCTATCTCAGCTTTTCAGCTTTTTCTTATTTCCTCCATTTGCTGCCATGACAGATGTCTTGCCTGTACTCAGTTTCATACCATGTGCCTTCCTGTTCAGAGTCTGCTTGTAATGTTACTTTGCCTGTATATAGCAGCTTTGTTGATCTTTCCCCTCTAACCTGTTTGCTAATGTAGTCCATCACTAACATACCTCTTAACTGTCCTGATTTTTGCAGAATGTCCATATTTTTGCCTCATTTTCTTGGCCTGTTCCTCATAAAAGTTATGTCTTTTTGGCAAGTCACTGAGGACTGAAGTCACCAAATGACATAATGACATACATTTCAGTTTCAGACTTCATAGCCTTCAGAAAATGCATGCCAGCACAAATTCCTTTGTTCTAGGAACTTTCTAAGTTTATAGAACAATATTTAAAACTGCCCTTATTTTGGGGTCTTTGTCTCTCCATTATTTTAAGCTTTATCCGGATTTCTTGTGCTAAGAATTTGCGAGATATGATCACTAAAATGAACAGAAGTGGATTCAGAGCTGATCCATGATGCACACTCAAGCCCAGTGGGAACTCATCTGTGAGTCTCAACACTGTTTTTGCTTGTTTCATTGAATCCTTGTACATAGCTTGCATTAATTTTACCAGTGATTTCTACACTGTGAACCAGTTTTCTTGAGAACTTATTCCTCCAAAGCTAAAGTATGCATATAGTCTGATTTATAAAGAAAACTGTCCTCACAGTCTCTACTTTCCAAAATATTATGTCCTTAGGTTCATAGGTTCATAGGTGTGTACTAGGCGAATGGCCCTGGAGCCTTTACAAGCCTAGTCCATAGGATTACCCAGGCATCATGCCACCCAACCTTAGTTCTCAGTGCCTCTGTCAAGTAGAGCTACTGGAGTGATCCCTGGAGTGAATTTTCTATTTCCCATCCACTCATCAAGATTTCTGTTGAAGGGGGCCAGTGAGGTACTCTGTTTGACATGTATGAAAAGTCTATTCCATAGCATGGGCAGTCTCTGGGTTATCAACCTGTCCCTCCAGCACATTCTGTTGATTGTGGTAATGAGGATGAGGTCTCTGGAACATGTGGTGCAGAGGGATTGAGATTTCTTTAGATGTAGCATTTCTAACAGAGCTGGGTCAGACATGGCTTTGTAAGTCAAACAGAGATCGCCTCTAAGTAGGTGATATGAGACAGAGAATAGTTGGAGTTTTTTTAATCTGTCCATATAGAACAAGTGTTTAAGGCCTAGGATCCTCTCTGTGATGTACTTTTGCTGCCTCTCCAGTTGTTGCAGGTGTCTAGTGAGGTACATACCAAATGGGGCATTGTACTCGATGATTGGCTTAATGAGGGAAGAGTAGAGGGAGGCAATGACCTCTTTCTTCCTGGATGCAAAACCCTTAGTAATGAGATGTGCCACATAGAAGGACCTTCTGAACACAGTGGCAATGTGGTGGTCAAAAGAGAAGTTTCTGTCAACCTGTGTTCCCAGATCTCTTATAATGCCTTCTGTGTTCAGTGGACTACCATCAATGTGGTAATTCATGGGAACTGGGTTTTTCCCAAAGGGGATGACACATTTTTGGCAATGAGCTTAAGGCCATGGTTCTGACACCAGTCATTGGTCTCAGTGAGGCCTTTCTGTAGGATGTCAACATCACTTGGGGAGTTAATAATAGCTCCCAACTTGTAATCGTCTGTGAACTTTGTCAGCAAGAGTCCCTTCATGTTGGCCTGGACTTCAGAGGAGTAAATGCCAAACAGGAAAGGGCCCAGGACCGAACCCTGTGGGACTCCACTCGTGACTGGCTGACAGTCTGACTTGGAGTCAGCTACTTTCACACTGGGGTTCTATCTGTGAGCTAGTTTGCAACCCAGCTAGTGATATAGCAGTTGATGCCTAGCTTAGTGAGTATTTCTATGATTCCTGAATGGAGAATGGTATCAAAGGCCTTGGCCAGATCAAGGTAGGCTGTATGAACCACCTTGCCTTCATCCATAGTGACTGACTCAAAGAAGTTGAACAGGTTGAGCAGGCATGATCTACCCTTCACAAAACCAAACTGTCTGGGATCCAGAGTTTGGAGATTCCCTATATCCTTGTTTAATAGGTCCATGATGATGAGTTTCATAGCTTTGCATATCAGACTTGTCAGGTTAATGGGGCAATAGTTTCCAGGGTCTGTAGTCGCTCCTCTTTTGTGGAGAGGGATGATTGTAGCAGTACGCTATTTGGTAGGGACAAAGCCTGAGGTGAGGCCATGACTGAACAGGGCACACAGGTGAGGTGCCAGTTCACTCTGTAGTTCATGTAGAACACAGCCAGGGATATTGTCAGGTCCCATAGAAGCTGTATTCTTGGACTTGGACAGTGCTGTTTTAACCTGTGCAGCAGTAATACTGGGTGCCTGGCAATCTACTGGTATTGTGATTGGTCCTTTGGTGGGGGAGAGAGGGGTAAAGTTAGCACTAAATCTGTTGGCCAGTATATTGGCAATATCTACTGGCTCAGTATAGGAGGTACCATTGTGCAGTAGCTCAGAGCAAATGTGGGTATTGCCGTGGAGATTCTTTACATAACTATAGAAGGCCTTGTGGTTGTCTTTACTATCTGCTGCAATTCTGTTTTCATAGCTAGCTTTAGAGGATTTGATGAGCGATCTCAGCTTTTTGTTGAGGCTGATAAGGGAGTTTTTCCAGTCTTGGGACTTCATCTTATTCTGCATCAGTTTCCTCCTTCTGCTGTAGAGTATGTTTATGGCAGGGGACCACCAGATTGACTTCCTTTTTTTGGAGGAGAGAGTCTTGGTTCTGTTGGATATGGCAAGATCCATGTATTTGTGCACATGTTCGTACAGTGTGTTGGTGTATGATTTAGCAGTCATGCTACTATTCTTCATTTGCATGGGTACTGTGAAGTTAGCGACCTCTGTTTTTAGGAGCTCAAAGTTAGCTTTGGAGAAGTTTTTCATAGTGGTTACCTTTACGGAGGGTGGGGTGGGGTGGGAGGGATGTGGATTTCCAAAGTGATTAGTTTGTGGTAGGATCTAACCAGGGAGAAGTTGACTACTGGTGTAGTTCATAGGTTCATAGGTTGGTACTAGGCTATCAGCCCTAGGACCTATACAAGCCTAGCCATAATAATTCCCTGGCTATTTCTTCCCACACTATTTACTTCCCTGGACCCCTGTCTAGCAGGGAGACTGACGTGATCCCTGGGGTGAATTTCCTTTCTCCCACCCAATCGTCAAGGTTCCTTTTGAAGAGGGCCAAAAAGGCACTCTGCTTGACATGTATGGGCAGTCTATTCCAGGGTCTGGGGAGTCCCTGGGTCAGGAACCTATCCCTCCAGCATGTTTTGTTTATTGTGATGACAAGGTTTAGATCCCTGGAGCATGTGGCTCTGAGGGATTGGGATTTTTTTAAGTGTAGCATGTCCAACAGCTCTGGGTTTGACATGGCCTTGTATGTTAAGCAGAGATCGCCTCTGAGTAGATGATATGCGACAGAGTACAGCTGGAGTTTTTTAAGGAGGTCAGCATAGGGCATCTGCTTTAGGCCTGTGATTCTTTTAGTGGGGTATTTTTGTGGCCTTTCCAGTTGTTGCAGATGTCTTGAGAGGTACATACCAAACGGGGCATTGTATTCTATAATGGGTCTAATGAGGGATGAGTACAGTGGGACAATGACCTCTTTTTTTCTGGATGAAAAGCCCTTAGTGATGAGGTGTGCCACATAGAAGGATTTCTTGACTGTTGTGGCGATGTGGTTATCGAAGGTGAGACCACTGTCCACCTGTGTCCCTAAGTCTCTTATTACAATTTCAGTGTTTAGTGTACTGCCGCCTATATGGTAATTCATGGATACATGGTCGCCCATGTTAGTAATGACCAGGTCAAGGATGTTGCTACATCTAGTGGGGGTAAGAATGAGCTGGTCCAGGGCATTGGAATTAATGAATTCCAGGAAATGTTGGGCAAGTGTATTGGTACATGAGTAGTTTTCTCAGTTAATGGAGGGGTAGTTGAAATCTCCCATTATGAGTGTGTTAGGTTGGACCCTAATATTCTCCAGGGTGCTTAGGAACGTGGAGTGTGAGTCTTGGAACATGGTTGGGGACCTATAGCAGGCTACCACCTGAATCGCTGTCTTACCCAATGTTATCGGCACCTGAAGTATCTCTGATGCGTTATGTTGGGCTACAAGTCTGGAGGTGTGCTCATCCTTTATGAATATGGAAACACCACCACCTTTGGAGCTTTGCTCCAAGTTCTGGGGCCAAAAGGTGAGGAATGAGTTATAGCCTGGTAGTGCAGGGGTGCTTTCTGCTGCCTTGAACCAGGTCTATGTTATAGCACAAATGTCGATGTTCTCCATTTTTAGGAGTGCTTCGAGTGAGTGCATTTTGAGATTTTGACTTCTAGCGTTGAGCAGCATGACCCCCAGATTGCATTTGTTTATAGCTGTTATGGTGGTAATTTGGTCTTTGGAACACCACCTAAAAAAGGCACTCTATGGGTGGCAAGAGCCTTGGCCAGTATCTGGAAGCCCAGGGGTGACAGATGCAAGCCATCTCCGGCAAAGCATCAAGGTCTGTCAATCATGTCATCCCAGGCGGACAGATACTGGATCCCCTTAGAATGACACCAGAAACTTAGCCAATTGTTGAAATCAGTAATTTTCTGCTTGTACTGTGGTATCA
The DNA here is from genome assembly GCF_019279795.1 of Protopterus annectens. Taxonomy (NCBI): domain Eukaryota; kingdom Metazoa; phylum Chordata; order Ceratodontiformes; family Protopteridae; genus Protopterus; species Protopterus annectens. The sequence goes on from NC_056734.1 coordinate 116,982,964, forward strand.
TTTTGGGTGATGGTAGGAGGCTGCTCAGGGCTAGGGTCATACCCGCCTGGGCTACATAATCCGAGAGCTCCTCCATGTCCCTTTTCATGTAGTCCAGGGAGGTACATCTCAGGTCATTCACACCTACATGTACAATGACAGAGTCATATTTGTACCTGTTGTTGAGGGACCTGAGTGCATGTGTTATGTGGTGGATCCTGGCACCTGACAGGCAGCTGACTGTTACTTTCTCCTTGTTCAACCTAGTGAGTGGGACATCAGTGTGCCTCACTATCGAGTCACCTATGACTAGTGTGTTGGGCATGCTGTTTTGCTTTAAGGGCTTTGGTTGAATGGTACTCTGGTTAGGAGAGTTATGTATCTCATGATTAGTGTTGTGTTGTGGTGGTTGAGTGCATTTCTGCCTTGGAAGTCTCTGCTGTTTGGGTAGATTTTTATTGAGAGCCTCCACGAAGGGAGAAGGGACCTCATATCTTTATTCTTATGTCCTTGAGACGGTCTATGCCAGAAGCTCGAGTTTTCAGAAACTCATACAGTCGAGACAATGTGATTGAGTTTCTGAAAACATGAAGTTCAAAAAACAACAAAAATCTACTTTTTTTCTATGTTTTTGCAGTGGGCCCAGCCTCCACACCCCCTGCATATTATATATATACCAACTCCGAGATCGCACTACATTAGGGAAAAGGGTAAATTCCCTGATCTGCACTGTACCGCAATCTCCATTCAAAAGCTTCAAGTTTCCAAAAACTTGATCATATCATCTTGACAATATGAATTTCAAGTTTCTGAAAAACTTGAGCTTCTGATAGGGACCCCCTCTAGGCACTATACAAATACAAATAGCTTTGTAGGTGAATTGTTCAGTCACTATATTTCTGTTGTTTGATATATGAGAACAATAAATTGTATTCAAAAATAAATGAAATGCCTCAAACTACCCTTGTAACTGAGGGGTAATTTAATTATTTGCCTATCTTCTTTGGGTAAACAATTACAAGCATATTGCATCTATGCACTGGATTACTATAATTTCACTAAGCTGCTGTATGTATACAATGTAGCACTATAAGCAAACTATGAACAGGAACTTCAGCAAATAATAGGGGAATAAAATGCAAAACTGAAGGCAAATGGAATGAAACTGAATACTTACAGGACAGAGGTCATGGCAGCAAATTGATAAATTAGATGAAGCTGAAAACTGAGGTAGAAGGGAAAACTGTGTAACAAGTATCTGGGAGATATGGCGGAGGCGAAGAGAAGTCTTAATATGGAGGTCAAAACTAGAAGTGCTTTGCCAAGTGGCACAAAGTGTCATGGGTAGTGTGTGTGTGTGTGTGTGTGTGTGTGTGTGTGTGTGTGTGTGTGTGTGTGTGTGTGTGTGTGTGTGTGTGTGTGTGTGTGTGTGTGTGTGTGTGTGTGTGTGTGTGTGTGTGTGTGTGTGTGTGCGACAGAAGAATGCCAAAGAGACTACAAGATAAGGTGTACAAAACAGTGATGTGACCAGTGTTTTAGTATGCCACAGAATCCTGGGAAATGAAGGCAGAGCAGCTGAAGAAGCTTGAGGTGATCAAGATGATGTGTCTGAGACAAGTAGTCGGATGCACACTATGGCACAAATGAATAAATGAGAACATCAGAGCAGAAGCCAAAGTATCCCCAGTTCTAGAGAAATTCACAGAGAAATAGTTACAATGGTTCAATCACATATGCAGGAAAACAAAAGGTGATTTGGTAAAGTAGATATGAGAGAGACAATCAGGCAAGTTGAGGTGAGTTACATTCATACATGAACTGCTTCAGTACTAACTCCTTCTGCCCACTTACATGTCAGATGTCCAACAACAACCAAGAGTGTCATTCTCGGTAAAATGGAAACCCTTGACATAGGTTTCTATAGTGCTCTCTCTCCTGCTGGCCACCTGTTCACCCCCCCCCCACACCACGCCAATGCCATCCCTGCTTTCCACAAATTATAGCACCCCACACTACCTAGACAGATTACTTTTTTCTTGGTTTTTTTTCATGCTTTGTTTTACTGTTCATCTTTACCCACCTTACTTTCAACACATCCTAATTGGTCAAGACTACATTATAATAACCATGGAGAAAGGAAGGGAATAAAGCCAGGGGTCTGGGAGTCACTAGACCTCAAAAATCCAGGGATTCTAGATTGTGTGAGATGCAGTTTAAAACTCTTTTCCCAAAATTTGTATCCAGTGATGGCCTGAACAAAAATCATGACTAAGGAAAGAAACTTGATCTTATTCTTTCACTCAAAGAAGAAATAAGTTGTGTCCAAAGATTACTTTTCAAAGCTGACAAAATAGTAGTACGTTCTCCCCTTCCAATACATACTTACAATAGTTGCAATTCCCACATTTAAACATCCCTCGAGAAATACCCCTATCATTCAGATTATTCCTATAAAAATAATATAGGATATAGCTTATTCTCCTGAGGGGGAAAACAGGTACAGCTTCTCCCATTTCATTTAAGTCAGCCTTTCAAAAGGGTAAGTCATAGGTTCATAGGTTCATAGGTTCATACTAGGCTATCTGCCCTAGGGCATTTATAAACCTAGCCAGAATATGTTTGGCTTTCGCCATCCATTTTAAATTTATTTTGCTATGCCCTTTTTCGAGGTTAGTATACTGTGCCTCTGTCTAACAGTGACACAGAAGTCATGAAATTAGTTTTCTTTTTCTTGGGGTACTGGCCTTTTCTTTTGTCCATTTCTTACTAAAAACTGTCTTTCGGCTTTTCCCAGTTAGGAGTTGCTACAGAACTCCGGTCCGCTATTGATCGGTAGTGAATTTTTACTGTGTTGAGTTGCCAGCCCGGCACCCAACCTTCAAGGAAGGCACACCCACACATGCACATACCTACCTGCATGTCTTTACATTCATTCAGCTGCAGGGAGGACATGCAGACTCTGCACAGAAGGCACTCCAGCCGAGAATCAAATCGAAGAACCTCTTGCTGGGAGGCGACAATGCTAATCACTGCACCACCGCAGCCATTGTCCATTTCTTACTATTCCTACTTATTCTAGCTTTAGAGTCTCACTTTGGTATCTGTATGACTTTCTGCTCTGCTCTGGTCTAGCAGGCAGATACTTAAGACTACACCTACTTCTCTTTGTGCAACTCAGTCGTCAAAATTAGCATTCTCTTCCACTGGCTATTAGATTATCAAACAATCATCCTTATTTTAAACATCTTTTAACAGACTACTTTTTAAACTCCTGGCTCTGTTCACATTCCACACCTGGCTGAAATGTATCATTCCTTATAACCACTTTGATTTATTATCTTCACTAGTCTCTCCTTGCGCAGCCTCCCCTACTCTCTCTCTTCCTCTCCTTGCTCTATATTTATGAACTATAAGCAATACTTCCCAACCACTGCTGTTACTGCCGTAGATAATTAAGTATACCTAGCAAGAACTGTACATATTATGCCTCAAACTAAAATTGTAAATTGTTTTTTCTTTTTTTCTTCTCCTTACACTATCTGTATTATTTTCTTTCTCTTTCTGCAATATTATAAATAACTGATTACGTATCTTATCAAGGTGTTTTTGTATGTATCTATTTTACCTATATGTCTAAAACATTGTAAACAATGTATTATGTATCTTAACAAGATGTCTTATAACTTAGCTGAGTAAATTGGAGCTTTTTCTGTGGACTTCCACTGAAAATGGGCTCTTGTGACCCAGTCAGACGTTTCCAAGTAAACAAATGTCAATGAAATAAGTAATAATAATAAAACAATAACTGTAGGCCTTTCTTTACCTGCTCTGTAGCAAATTGTTTTGTAGTTATGTCTAATGAAATCTTTGCATCAGGTCTGGCCATTCCTTCTACCCAAATACAAACCTTTTTGTCCTTGGGAGCTTCTATTTCCACAGGTTTATCTTTTATTGGATTTGTGTATATCTGGCAACATATCAGGTTGTACTCCTTCTCTCTTTCATATTTTGCATAGTTCTTTAAAATTAGGAAGGCAGTGACCAATGATCACATCATATGTAAGATCAGAAACTGATGTTACTTGATATAATACTTAGAATAGTTTGCATTTCTACTTGGGTTACAAAGTATTCTTTCATTTCTTCCTGTACAAGCATTACTTAAATCTCCTTGCTGCCATTAGATTTATGGTTATACACATGCTGGGATTTAACTAATGTAGTCATGATCCCTGAGTCTAACAATCATGGTAATTCATTCCATTCTACTACAACAGAACAGTTAATAAGCCTGGTGACAGCAAACTAACAGAATGTAGATTCTACACTCCTAGACATTAACAGTTCAGCATTCTCACAATCCAGTGAGACACTCCCATGCACATTTTATTTAACTGCTTGCTGATTACTATTTCTTTTACATATACAACATTGCTAACATTCGCTTCATAATACTTTGCTATGTACCTTGTCTTAAAAAACTTAAAACAAAGAAATTCAGATGACAGTTCATTTTCTTTGTTTATAGGTAGTAACAAATACTTAGGTGAAGGCTTGTTACTAACTGTTGGTGCATATAAGTCAGCTTTAGTGGTTGCAATGTCACTTAATAACAAAATGTTCTACTAAAACAATTAATTGACAAAAAGACTTAGGGTCACACTAATACTTACTTTCATAACTGACTAGGGAGTACTCTAAATTTTACCTACAGGTAGAATTTCCAAAATGTCATTTACATCTTTCAAATTAGGTTCTAATCATATTCTCAAAATATGAATTAAACTAGTCATTTGGGACCTAAAAATGTCTGTCCACTGAGAATGCCTTGCTATAAGGGCCTGTGCTTCAAGTGAGACGCCAGCTTTTGCCAATAGTTTTTTCAATAGCTTTGTATAATTGTGAGCATCACTGTCTTCAAAATCTGAATAGGTTTTAAGGGCCCCCTCCCCCCAGTCAGATGCAATGACAAAACTCTGACCTATTCAGCTTGGGGCTAGCCTTTCCTGGCCATGTATCTTTTTTAAAGTCACAAGATAGGACTCCATATTGCCTTCTACTCTCATCTTCCTCAGAGGCACACTGGATTTTGGGGCACCTATTGGGGTTAATGATTAGTTTACCATGGTGGCTATCTATTGCTACAGGCTAAGTAGATGTCATTCTGTTGGGTGGTACTTTCCTGGATACTAATTAGGAATTTATTAGTAACTGTTACAGCTTTTACCACAACCTCATTTTTTTCTCATTTTGGATGTCAGAAAAAGTAGTGGTAGTGTATACACAGTCCAATCACAGCAGCTGCAGTATACACAGACTTGGAGGCCAGTCTTATAACCCTTTTCCTTGCCACAAAAATATTTTTGGATGCTGTGAAACTTTATACTGGCAGAAAGGTTATATGGTTATATAAGTCTTTTGCTAGTAAGCTTTCCAATATGTTTGCATGCATGGCATAGAGGAGTAAGAAAAAGGCTTCAGTCCTTTCATTTAGTAGTCCCTTCATTAAAGAGCAATGCATTCCAAGGTGGGGGAATTACTTAAACAGAATGCAGGCATCCGGGACTCTATTACAGGTTACAGTTAGTAAGAAATAAAAATGTTCTTCTACTGAGCAACCAATGTGACAAAGGTAGACTGACATTAGCAATAAAAGGTAGCCAGTTTTTATGGTTAGTTTTGGATTTATTTTATAAAAAAAACAGAAAAGAAGACGTTCTCTGCCTTTAGAGTTGTGGAGAGGGTAAACCAAATTGAAGCATACAGGTCACATTCACTGTTAAATTTACTTCAAGACTTCAGTTTGTGTCACAAATCAGAACCACCCCCACGTTGCACAGGATAACAGACTTTTCAACATAGAGAGTATCATACAAGCACATTGGAGAAATCTTCCCTTTCAGGTTCTTTAGATTTATGGTTACACAAAACAATTTTTCTTTACAGTATGTCAGAATAATTATTCTCCAGCATCTTCAGGATTAAAGAATCATCAGACTTCTATTGTTATGCCAGAATACTCCTAACTTCTGCAGTTACAGTTCTCAACCCAGGTGTCTTGGACAAGACTCTTCAAACCCACTTCACAGGAATCTGGAATCCAATTTTCTGTATTACTAGTTGTCCTCATATACAGCTCAAGGCAAGCTGCTTCCTATTAGTTACCTAGGAGACCCACCTCCTTTTAAGCTGTTACCTCCTTCTGAGCTTAAATGCTTTGTGTCTCACTTCAGTAATCTGCCTCTGGGAAACACCACCCTAGTTGTGAGCTTGCAGCAGATAATATCGCTTGGTGCCACCCAGGAAGGGCCACAACTAGAGTGTGGTGAAGTGAGAGGCTGCCCAGATATAAAGGTGCAGTACACTAACAGTCATTTTTGAATTCTGATAGCATATTTGTGGTCATGGCTGAAGCACTCAGTGTGTGGAGATTTAACTGTAGCAAGTACTACAGCAACTCAACTGGATAAAACTTCCCAATCTTCTAAACTTCAATCAACTAGTTCTAACCCATTCCACCCTGTATCACCTGGACAGCTATCCATTCATTAGCAACCTAGTACAGCCCTACTCCTGCAGCAGAACATTACAGTCATCTAATAAACTGCTTCTGAAGGACACTACGTCAAATAATTACCACAGGGATTCCCTGTATTCATACAAACTAGCCAAAGCTTGGAATGACATACCTCAAAATATACTCAGCATCAGTAACACTACCAAATTCAAACAACTGCTGAGGGAACATCTTAATAACACTTGGCTTTGCTCCTGCACTACTCATGATTAGCTGCACTAAATAGGCAGATTCTGTTTCCCCTCCCTTATCTCACTCTCCTCCTTATTCCTCACTTAGCTTACTCCCGCCCTATTTCTCCATCTTCCCCTTCTTCCATTGTCTATTTCTTTTTGATCTCCACAAGCAACAGTTTCTATAGCCTTAGAACATTCGATCCTTTGTCTCAAATGTTTATTATTGTACTACCTATTTAAACTAATTTTCTATTTTGTATCCTTTTTTCTCTACAATACATATCTCATATTAATTTCACATTACGTATCTTATAAGAATATTTGTACTGTTTCACATTATGTATCTTATATGAATGTCATACTGTTACAATTTTGTACTCTGTGGAGCTTTTCTCCTCCGGCCTCTGCTGAAAACAGGCTATTTTAGACCCAGTTGGACTTTCTCGGTAAACAAATGGAAATAACTAAATAAATAAAGTGACCTAGGTATGGCTCTGGTAACACTAATTGTTTTGTTCAAAATTGGTCAGATAAGTATTGAGCCACACCCCATTCACTCATGTATAAAATTGTAAAATGCACACACACACACACACACACACACACACACACACACACACACACACACACACACACACACACACACACACACACACACACACACTTGCATGTTTAATTTTATTTATTATCCATGGAGTACCACTGGACGCATGTCCCTTTTTAAGGGTGACCCACTGACCTAATGGCACTGTCTGGTTAAATGACTTGCTGAGAGTTGAACAGAGTGCATGAGGAAGTTGTGGAAATCAAACCTAGGATTATCGGACTATCTATCTATCTGTCTATCTATCTATCTATCTATCTATCTATCTATCTATCTATCTATCTATCTATCTATCTATCTATGTGTCTGTCTATCTATCTATCTACGGTTTGTTAACTGGGTTGGTTCCACTTGGCCAGTGACCTATTTTCAGTGAGCCCATTAGATGTTAAATCAAGGCCCCATCTGCCTGAATTGGTGGTAGCTCAGCTAGATGTGAACAATCCCAAGGCACTTATCAAAAAAGAGTAGGGAGTTGCTTTATTTTTATATATATTATTTACACATTATTTATGTTATTTACATATTTTGCAACTCCACATCCGGCATATTTATGCCATTTTTACAATTTCATCAGTAATAAAACACAGTTTTTGTATATCTTTTATTCCCATTTCCTAAATTTTCATCGATTCTCTCCAGTGATTTTTCCACAGCTACTTTCCTATGTCTGCAAATACACCTTTGTCCCTTCTATTTTTGTTATACAATAGTCCTTCACACCATCTTTTCCAGACCCAGACTGTAACAAATAATATTTCTCCCATTTATCAGTTCTCTCATTCTTTCCTTTTTTACATTTACCATACAATCATTTCCATGTTAATTTCTTTGAAACCTTCCCAACTACATACATTTTAAAACTTAATTTCCCACAGACCATATAATCTTGTTTTCCCAAAAGGCCGTTCCATCTATTTTCTTCTAATAAACATGTCATTTCTACTTTCTCCCTTCTTACACCATTCAATTGCCGTTAGTCCCAATATCGTTTCTAATAATATTCACATTAACACTTAGTATCTTTACATCATCCCTTTCTTTCTTTCTTTGCTTTTTTTCTAATTTTTCTTTTTCTTTTCCTTCTTCATACCCTTCCTCCTATTGACTTTTCATTATTTTGTTCTTGCTGTTCTCCTGTGTTAAAATCCTCCTCCTCTCCTTCCTCACTTCCCAGTAGTTCATGCCTTTTCTCTTCCTTGAATAACAACATCTTTTTCTCAATACTTAAATCCATTCCTTAGGAAGTTATTATATATTCTTCTACATTTCTTCCATAAGGCTATCTTATCCTCCTTGCTATTATTTTCGGTATTTTCTTCATCTGTTTCTTTGTCCTGTAACATAGGACAATCAAACCAAAAATACCTTTGGACATTACATTTACTACATTTTGGTTCACAATTGTTAGCTGTATGTTCCTTCTCCTTGCATTGCCTGCATCTTCATTTTTTCACACTCCTTTACTAAATGCCTTGCATCTCTACAAAAAAAAAAAACAAAGCAGGGCTTTGGCTGTCTACAGTACCTCACAGTCCCTCTCTTTCCATAAACATTTATTGCATTTTGAAAATGTTGCATCCCTTTTTCTATCATTAATGTTACTCCCACTTTCTACCCCCATCTATACATTTCTTTCATCAACCACTTTTTTTTTTAAATCAGGCACTTCTTTGCAAACAGATGAGAAGTTTGGAACTGTATATAACTTTTTTTAAGTTGCTTTTTCAAAATTCATAAAAATGGGGGTGGGGTGGGGATTCAATAAAGCCTCAGGTGTTGGAAATTCCCCACAGGTTTAAGCCCAGACTCTGAACTTCATAAGGAACTTGCTGACCTTTTTGACTGGCATGGGTTTAACTATTAGAAGTACTAATTAAGCACAATAAAAGACCTATTGATGTTTTAACCCGTGGGGGTCACTGCCCTCGATGAAGTCATTACTAGGGATTTGCTTTTTTCCCAATACCATACTGACTATTTGAACATGTTTAAAACAAATAGACCATATTTCTTCTGAAATTCAGTCACATAAAGAAAAGAAACTTGACCAAGACTGGATCGAGTACAGCAGAGGAACAGCCTATCTATTACAACGCAATTCAGGGGGTGTGGCCTTTGATACCCCTGGATTTGCAGAACGTACAACTACTGAGGATGGAGTATATAACGAGGATTTTCCCCCTTTAGAGCAAGCGCCATTGAGGAGCTCAGCAAGAATCCAGGAGCAGAACACAATTCAGGAGAGAACAACCTTTGCAATGAGAACTGGGAAGTGGCAGTGGAATCAAAACAGCCGGGGACGTGACCAAGGGAGGAGGAGGAGGAATTAGTAGACTGCTTGCAAGGTGGCCTCTGTGAAGTAGAGAAGAGTGGTCCTATCATAATTCATAATACACCAGATGACTTTACTTTATTCAACTATAATGACTTTGACTTGTTTGAAGAGCAGTCAAACGTTTTAAGTAAAGGAATTACTTTTGTGCCTAGTGCTAGGTCTCGCATAGACTAACTAATTATTGATTTTAAACCTTGTTTAGGAAAATGAACTTTACTTTGTTGTTCAAAGGTAACACCATTGAACTGGATGAAAACAGGCTGTGTAAAAGAGTTTATATAACCCCCTCCCTCCCTTCTACACCCTTACTATTGTTTGACTGTTTCTGTGATTTTCACTTTAGAAAGCTTATGGTCCAGAAGCGTGATGAAATTTATTATAACTTAAGTTCGAGTGAACTTAAGTTATTAAAAGAGCTTAGTCAGAACAAACTGGTAAGAGCTATGAAACCTGATAAGGGGGGGTTGTGATTATGAAAAAGCAGACTATCTTCTTCTAATGAACACTCACTTGTTGGATACTGCATTTTACTAAGAGACATCTTTCAATATGATTAATATTGCTTATCATAAGACTGATTCCTTGTTATAGATGCTATTTCAGGGACAAATTAATTGTGATGACTTCCAGTTTCTTTTATCCTCCCTTCAGTCTTTGGCATCCTGAAGATCCATAGGTCTGTTTGTGACACCCACATGAGACCCATAGTTGGGGGTAAATCAAAAACGCATTCATTAGCCACATTTGTAGATGTCAGACTTAAGAATTGTTTAAATCAGTTTGGGCATATATGTCGTGACTCATGGGACTTTCTTGTGAAATTAAGAGACGTCCAATTTGATGAAGAAATGGTCTTCTTAACAACAGATGTAGTGAACTTGTTTAACAGCATTCCCCACACCATGGGTTTAGAATAGTTCTATGACTTTTTGTTTGAATTAACTGATTTTGGTCATAATGACATCAATGTTTTGCACACATTCATGGTGACCATTCTTAGTAATAAGTTTGTGTTTTTGGAGAACCATTATTTCTTCAGAAGAAGGGCGTTGTGATGGGGGCTGCTTCTGCCCCCACCTACACCAATATCATTATGGCTGAATGGGAAAGGAAGTTTTTATTTAAACACTTTTAGGTCCCCCCATGGAAGCTTTATGTGCGTTTTTGGGATGATATTTTTATTGTCTGGAACAAACTAACAGATGAAATTTCAACTTTCATTGATGTTTTGAATTTATCAACTTCTTTTCTAAGGATTCCTATGCTTATAATGACACCAGAATCAATAATTTAAATGTAGAAATTAGTAAAGATAGCTTACACAAATGTCAGCAACATTTTTAGAACATCCTCTTACTCCAGTAGCATGCTGCACTATGACAGTTGTCATCCTAACCATCAAAAGGGAGGCATTGTAAAAGGGCAGTATATGAGATTAGCACCGATGATATTAGAGGATTAGACATACTACAGAGAAGCCCTTAAGTTGGCAGACATGTTGAAAAGTCGAGGCTATCCTGAAACTTTAATTGGAGAAATCAGACTAAAAGTTGGTGCCAAAAGAGAGAGGGGATCTTAAACCATTGTTAAGGGACTTTGAGAAATACAAGTATACATAGTAGTGACAAAAATGAATGAAAAGAATATGTGAGTGCCTTTATCACCACTTTCAGCAGTGATTTGAAAATAATTGGAGAAATTCTCAACAGGAACTGGAAAATGTTTTCATGCTATAAAGACATTAAGGCCCTCGCCCAGAAATAACTCCAGGTAGTTTACAGGAAAGTGATAACCTTTAAGCAATATTTTGAAAATGTAGGACCCAATGTGATATTTTCTACTACGAAAAAGTGGGGAACATACAAGTGTGGTTTTTTTCCCAATGTAGTTTCACCTATGAGGGTGATATTGTACTAATCAATGAAAAGACAGTAAGGTCTACCTTTCACTACACATGTAACAAAGTTGGAGTGATATACCTTGTTAGGTGTTTACAATGTGAAGGATTTTATGTGGGGAAGACACAAAGACATTTGAGAGAAATGATTTATGAGCATGGGCTCAATATAAAAAAACAAAAAGAAGAGCAATGCTCTTTTTAGACACTGTTTAGAATTTCCAGATCATTAGTTTTGTTTTTTTGGATTGGACTCTATACAAAAGAACCCTAGGGGGGCTATGGGAAGACCTTTTAAACCTGAGAGAGTTGTGCTGGTAGATTAGACTTAATTCTTTAGTACCACATGGTTTAAATGACAGCTTCTCTATTCAGAGTGTATTAAAACTACAATTATACTATGTTTAAAAGTTTTAATGTGTGATTATTATGTTTTGTTTTTCTTGTTTGGTTTTAGAGTTATGACATATACATAATTTTACTGGTACTTTTTTTATTTAGATAAGGTACACCTCCTTTAAATATGTAGAAAGGGTTAGTATACTGAGGAGGTGTGTAGTTGTTTATTATTTTTTATTGGCTATGGGAACAAGCATGTGACTATTGAGTGTGTTTAAAATGGTGCATTATTGTTAGTGTTAACAGATTCTGAAGAAGTCTTTGTTATAATCACACAAAAGTGTTTAATCTGTGTTTGTAATAAAAAAAAAACTTTGGAATTACACTGGGTGGCTCTGGTTTGCATCCTTCCACCTCTTGAGCTTTTTTTGTGAGTTTTTTTTGGGGTTCCTGGTTTGTGTAGGGCTGGAAAATAGAGGGTTCTGGGTTCTAGTACAGGGTCTACAACCTTTCCTTCACTTTTTGAGCTGCATGTTTGCTCAATATCATAGGCACAGCAAAAAGTAATAACAATATCACCTGTGTTTACCTTATTTCAACATCAGTGCACACAGCGATGCATAGGTGTGTATCGTGAACTAATGAGCACCAACAGAGTTGATATATTCAGTAAAGCAGCAGATGTTTTTCATAGGTGCTTATTATAGCATAAGCAGGTGAGTTTCAGTACAGTAGAGCTATTCAACAAGCTATAAAGTATCCTTGTAGCATACACTCTGATTTTTCCTGAATACTTCAAATACCATGGAAGTAGAAACAAGGAGATTTTAGGCCTGAAATAAATTTGTGTCAACTGCTGCATTTGCAATGTAAGTCCTGAACCTAGAATGTATTCTTTAATAATATTATGGCATATCCTTGTATTTCTTAATTTGGCACAGTGATGAAGTAAACAGTGATGGATTTGTATGGAAAGTATCTTAACATGTGACAACAGACACTTATTTTACTTTTATGTGTCCACTACTAAGTTTTTTCTTATTCTTCTTGTTTTTAATTTCACTTTTTGAGTGATGTGCCGCATACAGTGGAAGCTGGGAATGGCTATGTTTATCTGGTTTGTGCGGAGCACAGCAGACCACCTAGGAAGCAGACAGCCAAATGTAGAAACTGGATACATTCAATTAATGTCCTTGGCCATTGTAAAAACCTGGCATGGAGTGTAGATGGTACTGGGTTATAGTACAGAGTGTGTAACCTTTGTTTTACTGCTGTGACATTGCAGTTTACAGCAATGAAGTGCAACATAGACAACTATTTCCTCACCACTCTCGTGGCAACAGGTGCAAGTGTAGGACTGCCATACATGTGGTCCTGGCTTCAAATACAGGATATTCCATATATTATTACTTGTACTGATAGAGTAATCTATGTATTATTACATTTATGACCACATGTATGACTGTAGGTATATTGTGTACTATAGTCCTGTAAATGTTTTCCTGCTATCTTGACCAGCATGGCTTTAACTTTTGCAAAAAACACATACACAACTGCTTATGCAAATGCTTGCCACTATTGCATTCTGCTTGGCAGGTGTTAGCAATGCAGCTCATGTTTGTGCATTGCTTACCTATGTGCAAACAGGTGTAATTCGCATGTGTGTACACTTTGTTAACCATCTTGCAAATCTGCTGCTCACTGCGCTATGGAACTGTATATATATATATATATATATATATATATATATATATATATATATATATATATGATGCTTTATTACTGGTTTTATTATACATTTCCTTTGTATGACATAAAAGTACACGTGGAAACATTGCAAATTGATGGCACATTCTAAGTATACATCATATATTTACAATACATACATGTGTTGCCCCCCCTCCAAGCAGTACAACCCCAGGTCTTAGTATGTTTTTACACACATATATCAACCCCACTACAAAGTGTAATATATAATGTTGTGTGCTCCCTCAGGAACATGGCCAGTCAGTGGTGCTGGCAACCTTGCTCTGCTAAACTCAAACATCTAACTATGCTCAATAAGGGTACTTCTGTTTTTAAACAGCTAGGCTTCTACACACCATAGTGCTGTTAGGCTACTGGCCTCATATGAACCTATGAATCTATGTGCCTATGCAGGCCACACAACCTGTTGTCCCCCACATGGCCTGCTGATGTCATTTACTATAAGTTCACCTGCAGCCATGTAAAAGTCAGACTTGTGCTGTGGCCCGGGCGTAAAGTACTGAGTTCTGTAGTCTGTGTACTTAAGTAGGGGGGTCTGTTCTCACTGCAGTCAACTGTGTATGTATGTCTAGTCAGAAGAACAAGTATGTATCCTGCAAGTACTGGCTCAATCCCATAAATTGACAGTATTGTGAGCCTTGCACCTGCCTACATATCCTTTTCAGGCAGGCCTCCCACCTTTTTTCCTCCAACATGTACTGCTGATATTATCTACTACAACCTGACCTGCAGTCATGTAAAAGTCAGACTTGTGCCATGGCACTTGAGTAGAGTATTGTGTTCTGTAGTCTGTGCACTTAGATCGGCAGGGGTTCTGTTCTCATTCAACTTGGTTTGCACGTGTGTGTGTCTCTCTTCTAAGCAGAGTAGACATGCTATCCTACAGTTACTTCTCCAATGGCATGGCTTGCCAGCATTTTGATGCTTGCACCTGCCTACACATCTATTTCAGGCAGGCCTCCCACTTTCTTCCCTCCAAAATGCACTGCTGATGTCACCCATTATAAGTTGACCTGCAGATATGTAGAAGTCAGACTTCTGCTATGGCACTTGCATAAAAGTACTGTGTTTTGTGGTCTGTGTGCTTAGATAGGTAGGGGTTCTGTTCTCACTAAAGTCAACTTGGTGTGTGTGTTTCTACTCAGCAGAGTAGAAGTGCTATCCTACAGTTACTTCTCCAATGGCATGGCTTGCCAGTTTTTTGATAGATGCACAAGTCTACACATCCATTTTATGCAGTCCTCACAACCTCTTGTCTCCCAAATGGCCTGCTGATGTCGTCCACTATAAGTTGACCTGCATCCATGGAAACATCATACTTGCATAAAGTACTGAGCTCTGTAATCTGTGTACTTTAGATATGTATGGGTTCTATTCTCACTGCAGTCATAGTGTATGTGTGTGTCTAACCAGAAAAACAAGTGTGTATCCTGCAGTTACTGCTCCAATCACATACATTGACAGTGTTTTGATGCTTGCACCTTCATACACATCCATTTCAGGCAGGTCTCCCAACTTCTTCTCTCCAACATGCTCTGCTGATGTCATCCACTATAAGCTGACCTACAGCCATGTAAAACTCAGACTTGTGCTGTGGTGCTTGTGTAAAGTATTGTGTTCTATAGTCTATGTACTTCAAATGGTAGGGGTTCTGTTCTCACTGCAGTCAGCTGGGTGTGGGTGTATCTCTACTCAGCAGAGTAGACATGCTATCCTACAGTTACTCCTCCAATGGCATGGCTTGCCAGCCCTCACAACCTCTTGTCTCCCACATGTTCTGATGATGTCATCCACTATAAGCTGACTTGCAGCCACGTAAAAGTCAGACTTGTGCCATGGTGCTTGAGTAAAGTAAGGTATTTTGTAGTCTGTGTACTTAGGCAGGAGTTCTATTCTCATTGCAGTCAAGTGTGTGTGTGTGTGTGTGTGTGTGTGTGTGTGTGTGTGTGTGTGTGTGTGTGTGTGTGTATGTGTGTGTGTCCGTTTGTGTTCAAGTGTGTGTGTGTGTGTGTGTGTGTGTGTGTGTGTGTGTGTGTGTGTGCGTGTGAGCTGTTACTTGACATTACAGAGAGCATTTTACACAAGCATATGGGAAACTGTTATTACCATATGCTCAACAGAAAATGCTGATGTCATTGGCTGTATCAGATTATTGCAGATGCAGTCATCCCACCAGGGAAAGATCAGACACTGGCCTGCAGCCCAGGCAGACATCACCTTAGGTTCATAGGTTCATAGGATATTACTAGGCTATTGGCCCTAGGGCTTTGTAAGCCTAGACATGTTATACTCTTGTTTCCTTATTAACCAAGTTGTATGGTCTATATTTGCAGTGCAAGTTTATGATCAGCACCAACTACTCTTATCCAGGAGAGACATAGTTGACACCCCTAGGGTAAATTTAGGATCTCCCATCCAGTTGTCTAACGTATGCTTAAATAGGGTCATTGAGGTGCTCTGTTTTATGTGAATTGGGAGTTTGTTCCAGAGAAGTGGCAATCTCTGGGAGACATATCTGTCTCTCCAGCATGTCTTATTAATTTCACAAGCTAGGTTTAGATCCCTAGAGCAAGTGAATCTTGTCCCATTTGATTTGCAGATGTGCAGCATTTCCATTAGGGCAGGGTCCAAGACTGATCTGTAAGCCAGGCACAAGTCGCCTCTCAGCAACCTACAAGATACAGAGTACAGTGAAAGGGCCTTTAGTCTGTCCATGTAGGTCATATGTTGAAGGCCCTGAAGTGTCTTGGTGAGAAACCTCTGAGGTTTCTCCAGCTGATGCAGGTGTCTGGTGATGTACTTACAGAAGGAAGTGTTGTATTGTATTAGTGGTCCAATGAGGGATGAGTACAGGGGAGTTATAACATCCTTAGCTCTGGATGTGATGCCCTGATGTATGAGATGCGCAACATAGAAGGCCTTACTAACCACTGTGGACACATAGTGATCAAAGTTAAGATTGCTGTCAACCTGTGTTCCCAAATTTCTCACTATAAAGTTTGACCTAAGGGGAGTACTGTTAATACTGTAATTTACAGGGACTTCCCCTTTGCCAAAAAGGATGATAACACAATTTTTTCTGCTTTTAGTTTAAGTCTGTGGCTTTAGCACCAGTCATTTGTCTGTGTAAGCCCTTTTTGTAGTATGTCAACATCACTGGGGTACTCAATGATTGCACCCAGTTTGCAGTCATTGGCGAACTTGGTAAGCCACAGGCAATCTATTTTCACTTGGACTTCAGAGAAATGGATTCCAAAACAGTAGAAGGCCCAGCACAGATCCTTGTGGTAAAACAGTGGTAACTGGTCTACTGGTAGAGGTGGAATCCCAACTTTGATGGTATGTATTCTGTTGGTGAGCTAGTTGGCTACCCACCTAGTAACATATGGGTTAATTCCCATTTTTTTTATTTCTCCATGTCTTTTGGAAATTAAAAAAAATATCTGGGAATTAACCCACAGGAACAACATAAAATAGTCTACAGATGTGAAATAGAAAGCAAAACAAGAAGAGTAGCAAGAGCAACATATCCTTGTATGTGCCATAACAGTAACTCAACTGTGCTCCCTCAAAAAGAACAGTCCATTTTAGTTTGTGACATAACATTAATATTTCTTTGTTCTCCCACCCACAAAAGAACAGTCATATAAACCATTTTGCTAAAAAAATCTTTGAAATGCTAAAAGTGCTTTCAAAGGACATGCCCCTGAAACATTTGTACATGTGTATCACACTGCTTTCCTTTTCATGTATTATCAATCATGTGTACCTCTGAAATGGCTTGGCAAACATGGCCAGGCCATCAGTACACTTCTAATTAATGCATTCAGATAAAAGTGTAAAAGCTTTTGCTTCATATTATTCATTAATATATTCCAGTATATGCATTATGTAGGTAACACAATGGGAGCATACCTCCTGGAGTTCAATACTCCTCTATAAAGATATCTTTGGAGCAAATTTGCTTTTGTGAAGTCCTGCAAACATGTAGCAAGTGTCCTTACCTTTAGTTTGGCTAGCTACACATTTGCCTTTTTTATAATGGAGTAGATTATTAATGGATTGCATCTGTCTTAGCCTGTGTTTCAAAAATGCTAATTATAGCACAAGCAGTTGAACTGCATGCTAATCAATCGATCTGGTGGAGCTATTCAACAAGTTATAAAACAATCATGTAGACTCCATGTTGGTTTGTCCTGTGGATTTCAAAAGTAGTGGAGTACAGACACAGAAAGTCTGCAGAAGCAGAATGTTAGGATCTGCTTCTGCTTAACTCCATTTGTATATGATACAGGGTGCAGGTAATGCTGCTGCTGCCACTATGTGAAATAAATCCTCTGTATCCTATAACCAAGATGGAGAAGAGTTTTCAGGCCACATTTAACTTATCACAAAATGGACAACATGGACATTGTAGAGTGCTACAGGGTAGACAGGGACACAATACAGGAACTCTGTGACATCTGCTGGCCTCAATTCAGAGCCAGAACCTTTACCTCCCCATGTTTTGACTGTGTACTGCTTGCATCACAGTCAGCCCCAAACTAACACTGTGGCAACTGCTGCATTTACAAGGTAAGTCCTGAACATGTACTATATATTGTATAATAATATTATGGCATGTCCTTGTATTTCATCACTTAGTTTAGCAAGCAAGTAAAAGATGGGAGATTTGTATACAAATTAACTTAATATGTGACAACAGAGAGTTATTTGACTTGTATGTGTCCATTAGCAAGCAGTATGCCTCAATTATCAAAGATTCAGACATTCATAACTCTCCAAAGAACTGATGATCACTGCATGCCACCAGTTTAGCACCATATGTTTGTAATAGGAAATCATAACACAGAGAATTTAGAAAGTAATGAGACACAGTTCAGTTTCCAACTTCACAACCCTCACAAGACCAAACAAGTAGGATGCAAAACAAGGAGAGTAACAAGAGCAACATATCCTTGTTTGTGCCATAACAGTAGCTCAGCCTGGGTCTACCCCGCTCGAAAGAACAGTCACCCCCCTCGAAAGAACAATGTACCCTTGCATGTGCCATAACAGGTGCTCACATTTGCCCCCCCCCCAAAAGAGCAGTCTGTGCTTGTTTGTGCCATCCATCCTGCCTTTCATTTGATGGAAA
This sequence comes from Protopterus annectens, assembly GCF_019279795.1. NCBI lineage: Eukaryota > Metazoa > Chordata > Ceratodontiformes > Protopteridae > Protopterus > Protopterus annectens. The sequence goes on from NC_056734.1 coordinate 117,001,778, forward strand.
CTGCATATTATAGTATTCCCAGTTAACATCTTCACACTTTTTAAGGTAAATGCTATAGACTGGCTTACACACTGCATGTCTCTGAGTACTGGTCAGATAACTGATGAATGACCAAGAAACACAGAAAGACAGAGCCATATATTTGCAAGGAATAATCATAAGAGATTGTGTGATCACTAAGTGCACCACATCCACATATATTAATATGTAATAAATTTACAAATAACAGTTTATGTCTTGATATCAGTGCACATTCAGTTGCACTTGTTTCTGTGAGGAACTACTTCATTTATTTGCTGCAAAGCTGTTTGTGTGACAAAGGTGGATAAGGCACCCATCCTGTTTTCTGAAGTGAGAGTTGAGATCCAGATCTATATAATCATATCTCATGTGTACTAACATTTTCTACTGTGTATGTTATAGATTATTTTTCCTCATTTAAAAAAATTGTTCTTATTTTTCAGATTTTTTTGGGAGGGTGACTGTTTGCACACTGCACCACTTAGCACAAACGTGTTTGGCTATTCTCATTTGGTTTGCATGCAGAGTGGCGGTGCACAAACAGGTCAAATGGCCAGCAGGTAACAGACAGGACCCAGACAGCCACAAACATAAACCGGACGCATTCAATTAAGATGTTGGCCATCACGCAAACATGTTACCTGGCAGTGTGCATCATCACCTAGAGTGTTTGTGGGATGGTAAGCAATGTGTAACACTTTAAAATGTTGCAAAACCAAAAAGTGCATACTCTCAGTAAGCGCGATATCTGCAATTGGTGGGAAAACATCATTCTGCATTGGTCTTTAACCATGGTAGGCATGCCAGGCATTCATGGAGAGGTTTTGAGATTAAGTGCTCAAAGATGGGGTGTCCAGGAGTCCAAAATGTTTGTTGGACTCCTAATGAATGAACATGGATCCAGGCTTTTGCAGAGAGACTATTATGGCTTGGATTACAAGTCAGCGGCATGGAATAGTCTTACCTGGGGTTTGTACCCCCCTCACTGGTGAACAATGTAGGAATCACTGCAGAGACCTCCGGATGAGGAAGAGGGCTACCCTCATCCATTGGACTGAAGAATGTAGGACTGGGGGAACCCCACAGATGTGTAAGTATCACTTACAGAGACTACTTGTAAGAGTTAAAAGCTGGATATAGTCAAGATTGGTATTCATAATGGTATTCTGTTCTATTCTATTTTTTTCTGCATCCTTCACAGACTGAGAACTGAATGTGCAAACCCATGCCTCTAGATTAGCATGGATGTGAGAAATACATGGTATGTACCATCACACACAACAATCCCAGTCCCACATAGACCTACCACAACTGCAAACCAAACACATAAAAACACAAAGACATACTCGGAGGCTCTAATAAAAAACTTACCAAAACAACAGAGGCTCCCAAAGCAGACATCCAAAAATCCACCACCTCAAAACAAAACACATGCAACACATACTTCAATAAATCAGTGTGTCAACCAATCACAGCCCTTAAGGCCAAACACCTTGCCTGATACACTAGTAATAGGTGACTCTATAGTCAGACACACTGATGTCCCGCTGACCAGGCTGAACAAGGAGAGGGTGACTGTGAGCTGTCTATCGGGAGCTAGGATCCGCCACATAACACACGCACTCAAGTCACTCCAAAGCAAGTACAAATATGACTCCGTCATTGTCCATGCTGGTGTGAATGACCTGAGACGTACCTCCCTGGACTACATGAAAAGAGACATAGAGGAGCTCTCCGATTATGTAGCCCAGGCTGGTATGACCCTGACCCTGAGCAGCATCTTGCCCTCACCAAGAATGATACCACAATACAAAGACAAGATGATCAGCATTAATAATTGGCTCAAGTACTGGTGTCATTCTAAGGGGATCCAATGTCTGTCTGCCTGGGATGACATGTTGGACAAGCCACGCTGCTTCGCAAGGGATGGCTTACACCTGTCACCACTGGGCTTCCGGATATTGGCTAAGGCTCTTGCCACCCCATAGTGCCTTTTTTAGGCAAGGCTCAAAAGACAAACCCACCTCCTTAGAAAACAAAAATGGAAAAAAACTAAGGGTAATGCTGCTCAACGCCAGAAGTCTAAATCTCAAGATGCATGCACTTGATGCACTCCTCAGCATGGAGAACATCGATGTCTGTGCAGTAACTGAAACCTGGTTCAAGGCTCCTGAGAGCACCCCAGCGCTGCCAGGCTATACCTCGTATCATGCTTTTCGGCCCCAAAACCCGGGCCGAACCACAAAGGGAGGGGGAGTGTCCATATTCATCAAGGACACCCACACCTCCAGGTTAGTAGCAACACATGAAGAATCAGAGACCATACAGGTGCAAATAACCATAGGCAAAACTGCTATACAACTGGTAGCATGTTACAGATCACCCTCCCAATCTCAAGAACCCCACTCAGCCTTCCTGAAGACATTGGAGGATATGAATGTATCACAAAATACCATCATACTGGGAGACTTCAACTACCCAAACATAGATTGGGTACATTATTCTAGCCCTAATACCCTAGCCCAAAGGTTCCTGGAATTCATAAATTCAAATGCACTTGAACAACTAGTCACCTCTCCCACTAGGGGAGATAATATACTAGACCTGATCATCACAAACATGGGGACAAAATGCTCCACACCGGAAGTATACCCCTCACTAGTGAGATCTGACCACAAACTAATCACCCTGGATATACATATCCCACTTCCACCCCCAGCACAAAAGACCACAGTGAAAAACTTCTCAAAAGCAGACTTCACTCTTCTTAAAACTGAGATGGTATCCTTTAAGCCCACTGTGCCAGTAGATACCACATCCCACAATGCCGAATCCTTCACAAATGCTTTCTATGGACATCTCCAAGAATGCATGGATCATGCAATCCCAAATAAATCCAAGTCCCTCTCCACCAAAGGCAAGCGTCCTGTCTGGTGGACCTCAGCCATAAACAAATTGTATAACAAAAGAAGGAAGCTACTGCACGTCAGAGCAAAATCCCATGAAGGGAAGACATCTCTGATCAACATTAGCAGAAAACTACTTTCTCTCATAAAAACATCCAAGGCCAACTTTGAGAGAAAAATCGCTAAGGACACTAAAGATAACCACAAAGCCTTCTTCAGCTATGTTAGAAACCTGGGTGAAAACCCTCAGATATGCTCAGAGTTGGTTCACAACAACAAAAAAATACACTGAACCCACAGATATTGCCAACATTCTGGCTGACAGGTTCAGTGCAAATTTCTCCCCTCCTCACCCCCAAAAGAAGAAATACTTATCCCAGCTGAATGTAATCTCCCTGTCATCTCAGATGTCCAAGTGAGAACCGCCCTAAACAAAGCAAAAAACACAGCATCAATGGGACCTGACGGTATCCCGGGTTGCGTGTTACGTGAACTCCAAGAGGAGCTAAACCCACACATAAAAATGCTATTTAACCTTAGCCTTACTTCGGGATATGTACCTGAACACTGGTGTACAGCAACAGTGGTCCCACTCCACAAGGGGGTGCCTCTACAGACCCTGGAAACTACCGCCCCATAAGCTTAACCAGCCTGGTCTGCAAAGCTATGGAAAGAATCATTATGGAACTCATAAACAGAGACATAGGGGACCTACAGACACTTGACCCCACCCAGTTCGGCTTTGTAAAGGGCAGATCCTGCCTTTTAAACCTGGATGACTTTTTCGAAACAGTCACTAGAGCCATTGATGAGGGCAAAGCAGTCCATACAGCATACCTGGACTTGGCTAAGGCATTCGACACAATACCCCACTCAGGCATCATAGATAAGTTCAACAGCTTAAAAGTAAACCCTTATGTCACTAGATGGGTTGCAAACTGGCTAAAGGACAGAACCCATAAAGTTAAAATCGCTGGAGCAATGTCAGACTCAAAGCCAGTCATAAGTGGTGCCCCACAGGGATCTGTCCTGGGACCCCTCTTGTTCGGCATTTATTTCTCAGATGTTAAAGCAAACATGGGAGGGCTGTGGCTGACAAAGTTTGCAGATGACTGCAAACTAGGCGCCATAGTCGATACACCAGCAGACACATACATCCTACAAAAAGGCCTCACAGAAACGGACAACTGGTGCCGGAGTCACGGCCTTAAACTAAATGCCAAAAAATGTATAGTCATCCCTTTGGGAAAAACAAAGTACCCACAAATTATCACATAGACAGCAACCCACTGAGTACGGAAAAAGTAATCAGAGACCTAGGGACCCAAGTCGACAGCGACCTCTCATTTGACACCCACGTTGCCAAAGTGGTTAGAAAAACATTCTACCTTGCACACCTCATCATGAAGGGATTCACATCCAGATCCAAGGATTTCATTGTACCCTATATTCCTCCCTCATCAGACCCATGATTGAGTACAATGCCCCATTTGGTATGTACCTCACCCGGCATTTGCAACAGCTGGAGAGACCACAAAAGTACCTCACCAAGAGGATCAAGGGTCTCCAACATATGTCTTATTCTGCCAGACTAAAGAAACTTCAGCTCTATTCAGTAGCATACCGCCTGCTCAGAGGTGATCTCTGCCTGACGCTCAAGGCCATGTCCAATCAGGATCTGATGGACATGCTCCACCTCAAAAAATCCAAATCCATCAGGACCACGAGAGCTAAAGACTTAAACCTCGGCACAAGTATGAATAGGACATGCTGGAGGGATAGATTCATAACCCAGAGGCTTCCCATGCTTTGGAACAAGATCCCAGTTCGTATTAGGCAGAGCCCCTCACTGACTCTCTTCAAGAGAAATCTTGATGAGTGGATGGGAGATCATAAGTTTACCCCAGCGGTCACATCTGTGTCACTGCTAGACAGGGGCACAGTAAACTAATTCTATTATATAAGGGGACCTTCATTGTGTCACTACTAGACAGAGGCACAGTATTCTAAATTTATTCTGTACATTTTTGTACCATTTCATGGGGTGGCAAAAGCCACATCACTATGGCTAGGCTTACAAATGCCCCAGGGCAGATAGCCTAGTACTATACTATGAAACTATGAAACTATGCATCCGAACAGTACTGTTATTTTAGCATTAAAAGTAGAGATACCTTTATTGATTTATTATACCGTTGTGTCAAATTGAGCATTCATCTCTCAACTGTAGCCGGAAACTATGCATGCATTGGTCTGGAGGCCAAAACAACAGTTCACTGTTAGAGAGTGGTCAGAGTTGTGGGTTCAAAACCCACAATTCTCAAAGATATAATATTGTTAAGTTTTCATTGATATTGCAATGTAATATCAGAGCTCTAAAGCAGTGGCACCAATGGCCTTCTATAAACTGTAATCAGTATAATTGGAACATGATATATGCACACATCAAAGATCGCTTGCTACAATCTGTAGTATAGTGTGCTTCTGTTATGAGCTGGGTAGTCTTAACAGTAAAAAAGGTATTTGTTAGGAGTTGGTAGTCTTAAAAGCAAAGGTAACAGAATAAAGTCAGATAACTGTATCAATGCATTGTATGTCAAATATGAAGTTGCTAATGTTTTCCCTTTTTTTCTCTTACCCTGCCCCTTATCTTCTCTTTTTTTTCTTTAATTTTTAATTTTTTGTTTTTTTCCCACAGCATAGTGGGGGAGGCCTGCCCCACAGAATCCACCTGCCTCCACTCCACTACTCCACTGGCTATGGCACCAAAGCCCAGCACATCTGGGGCGCAACCTGGTAGCACCACCTCTGCTGCTCCTACTACCTGGCCCCTCAATTAGTTCTACCCCACAGGACAGACCAATTGTTCCCTCTGGGTGCAGTGGCAGAGGTGGTTATTTTATCACCCGCAATGAACTACAAGGGTTGGTCCATAGGATTGTGTGCCACACAGTTGGTGCATGCCTACTGTGAATGGAGACACTGCTCTCCTTCATTGTACTGAATAAGACGAGGAGATGCAGATGTCAGACCCTACAGCCATTGGTGCAGTGAGGTGACAGTGATGACAGTCCAGTGGGTGATGACTTTATTCTCACTATCACCCAGCTTGATGTTCATGGGGTCACAATGTCCCCACCTTCAGCCCAACCATGGTGTTCACTCACCTTTTGTGTCCTTCACTGTCCCTGTGTCTTGTCTTGCATGTCCTGTCTGTCTGTGATTGCTTCACCTACCCAACATACCTGACTCAGACATACATACATTCCTTCCTCAACATTCCTTTCTCGCTCAAAAAAAGGGGGCACCCTGTCCCCCACAAAAATGTCATCCCATACATAGCTCTCCATTTCACACATGTGCCATCATGACACACTTGATTTGGTCCAATTTACTATACAACATGATTGTGTTGTGGTCACCCCTCTCTCTTGGGTTGACACTGCAAATTCAGCTAATATTCTGCACATCTGAACATTTTTTACTATAGTAGAAATGGATAGCTATGGTTCTGTCCTACATCCCTCCTGCACATTCCTGCCCTTCTTTCACTTTGTTCCCCCCCCTGCTTGCTCCCTATTTCACCACTTTCCTATCTTTCCCATTTCTTTTCTTTAAAGCATAATTGTACAATGGTGCGTATCATGTACTAATGCGCAGCTATGCCAAAAAGCAGTTATAAGTGTTATATACAGTTGTATTGGAAACCAGTGCCATCTAGCCATATTTTAGAGACTCCATACTAACTATCTCACTTCAGAATTTGGATTTACATGTAAAAGTATTTTAAACTGCTACATACACCTAGATTTGAACCCAGTGCCATCTAACTCCAAAAATGAATAGGTCAATGCATTAACGGATGATGCTACAGTTGTGTAGCATGTGTATTTTAGGCACAGAATAGCAAATGGCAACCTTAACTACTGTTGCATACACCTGCTACTTAACTTACTGTCTGGCTGCAGGCATTAATTCACTTAATGCAGTAATACATTCCTTTTTGGGGCCAAATGGTACTGACTACAAATACAGCTGTATCTAATACATCAAACTACTTTTGTATTAGCGTTGCTTAATAATGGTGCACAATGCGAACCATCAGGCACCATTGCACACTAATGCTTTATAAAACTAAATGGGCATTGAGCAATAATGCTTTATAGAACATTATGGGGGACTGCGCAATGATGCTTCATACAAATTTAATGGAGAAGATATGACATTGATGATATGGGGAGCAAGCATGGGTGAGTACAAAGGGAAATCCTTGCTAAACTGGGTCACTTACTATTGATTGCAAAAAATACATCTGCTACCTCACTGACTCTGTGGCAGCATGTGTTAATGCATTGTTGTGGGAGGCAGATGGTACTGGGTTCAAATATGGGTGTAAACAGTAATTTTACAAGTGTGTTTGATACTTTAAATGTACATCTACTTATATTGCTGCCATTCGCCATTGCTTCGCATTGGTGCATGATGTGCACCATCTTGCAAAAATTCTTTAAAAAAGAAATGGCAAAGACAGGAAAGCGGTGAAATGGGGAGCAAGCAGGGGGAAAAACAAAGTGAATGGAGGGCAGGAATGTGCAGGAAGGATGTAGGAAAGAACTATAGCTATCCATTTCTTCAACAATAAAACATGATAATATATGCAAAATATTAGCTGAATTTGGACTGTCACATCCAGACAGAGGGGAAGCCACAGCACAATCATGTTGTACAGCCAACTGGACTGAATAAAGTGTGTCATGAAGACGTGTGTGAAATGGAGAGCTATGTATGGGACAATTTTTTTGTGGGCTAGGTGCCCATTTTTTTTGGAGCAAAAAAGAGAGGAATATTGGGGAAGGGATGTAGGAAGCCCTGGGTGAGGTAAGTTGGATAGGTGATGAAGCTGTTGCAGACAGACAAGACAAACAACTCAAGAGACAGGGACAGTGAAGGACACAATAGGTGGATGAACACCATGGTTGTGGAGAGAGTGGGAAATCAAGGTCCCATGCACATTAAGCTAGTTGACGGTGACAGTCTAGTCCTTACCCAGTGAGCACTGTCATCACTGTTACCTCACTGCATCACTGGCTGCAGTACCTGCTGTCTGCATCTCCTATCAGTATTCTGAACCAGGATGGAGACAGGTGCTCTGTCAGGTATAGGCGTGTACCCACAGTGAGGCACACAATCCTATACACCATCCCTGGCAGTTCTTCTTGGGTGTAAAGTCACCACCTCCACCACTGATCCCAGAGTGAGGCACAGGCCTATCCTCCAGGGTAGAACTACTTGAGGGGCCAGGTAGTACAGGGGCAGCAGAGGGTGTGTTGCCAGGTCATACACCAGACTTTCTAGGCAGTGGTGCTGCAGCCGGTGGAGTGGGGGCAAGAAGATCCTGTGGGACCGGCCTACCCCTCTGTGCTGTGGGAAAAATAAAACATAAAAAAATTAAAACAAAAAAAAAAAAAAAAGAGAGAGATAATATAAAGGTTGGGGGGACAGAAAAAACATGGATAACATTAGTAACTTCATATGTGACATACAAAGCATTGATACAATTGACTTTATTCTGTTACCTTTACTTTTAACACTACCAACTCCTTACAAATTTCTTCATTACTTTTAAGACTGCCTAGTTCATAATTTAGAACACTGCAGTACAGATTGCAGCCACCTATCCTTGATGTGTGCATATATTGCATATATGTGTGTTCCAATTATACTGATTACAGTTTACAGAAGGCCGTTTGTGCCACTGATATAGAAATCTGAAGTTACATTGCAATGATGACGAAAACCTAACAGTACTGTATATTTGGGAAGTGTGGTTTTTGAACCCACAAACACTGACCACTCTCTAACACTGTACTGTTATTTTGTCATACAGACTACTGCATGCATACTTTCCTTAGAATATGGAACTGTTGCTTTGTGCTACAGACTAAGGCATGCATACTTTCTTTTACAGCTGAGATAAGCATGCTCAATTTGATACAACTGTATTAAATACCAACTAAGTCATCCTTAACTTTTAATGCTACTAAATTACTATTAAAATTATTATTATTATTATTAAATTATTATTTAGAACAATACTGCTCTGATGGATACATACAACATGCTTCTTGAACTTAACAAACACGTGGCATGGGACCTCACATTTGAGGCTTGCTCCATGGCAGCTGTGGAAAAAACAGAACAGAATAGAATACCATTATGAATATCATTCTTGATTATATACAGCATTTGACTTTTACAATTACTTACTGAAATTGATATGTCCACCTCCGTCCCCTGTACTAAATTCTCCAATCCAATTTTCAAGGGTATCCCGTTTCCTCCTCTGGAGGTCATCAAAGTAATGTCTGCATTGCTTAACAGTGTGGGGGTACCTGTATCACTGGTTAAGGCCTTGGGAATACTATTCCAGGGTTCAGACTATTCTGAGCCTGAATAGTCCCACTGCTGCATCCTGGGCCCATGCTCCTTAGCTAGGAGTTTAACAAAGACTTTGGACTCCTGAACACCTCACCTCTGTGCTCGGGAGGGCACTCCCTCACCAGCAGCACCAGACATGTCTACCATATCTCAAGCTCAATGAGGAATGAATATTTCCTGCCAATTGCATTTTGTATCCTGATGTTTTCCCACCAATTTCATTTCTTGCTCTTACTGAGAGTGTGCACATTTTGGTTTTGCAACATTTGAAAATGATGGAAAAAAACAAACACACTAGAAGAAAAACACCACCAAACCAATGCACTGAAAACAGAATTATATTTATTTATTTTACTTATTTGCAGTTGGTTAACCAGGATAGTCCACTGGGCCAATGAGAACCCATTTTCAATGGAGTCCTGGGGAGAAAAGCTCCAATACAAAACAAAGATTACAGCAGTTTACAAGTTAAATTTTTGGTTAGAAGACAAAACAAAGTTTACAGCAGTTACAATTAAATCTTTAGGTTACATTTAGTAGAAGACAAAACATTGCATTAGTAAATATACAGTTTCTTGAAATGGAATAGTACAATTTGAGAGTTTACGTAGTTATTTACAATTGGCTTAGTATTTGCTAGATGCAAATATGAAGTTAGTGTCTGGGATATATGAGATAGTTGCCTATAGGAAGTGGAGAATAGGCTATGTGGGGTGAGAGCAGGAGAATTCCCACTTGAATGCTAGATGTGAGTGAAGTGATTTTTTAAAGGAAGGGAGGTTGGCAGTAGTACGGATGGAGGGAGTTCCATAGGCGTGCCAGGGCAAAGGACAGGAGGTTTTGTCCTGAGGGTGAAGGGGTTTGTATAGTTCTATTAAGTTTTGGTTGTTAGATCTTAGGAGTTTTTCTAGATTGTGCATTTTAAAGGTTAAGGAAAGGGAGGGACAGAGGGAGGGGTGAAAAATGAGTTTGTGTGCATAAGTAAGCTGAGTATTGGTGAGATAGTTGGGAAGTTCTAGCCAGTTTAGTTTGTGGAGAGATGCACAATGATGGGTTGATGATTTGTGGCTAGTGGCAAATTTGGCAATTTTGTTATAACAAGAGGAGAGTTTTGTCTTGAGAGATGATTGTAGGTTTGTTAGGAGAGGGGCACCATAAAGGAGGGAAGGGATGAGGAATGTAGTAGAGAGAGTGAGCTTAGTAGATGTAGTGAGATATCAGTTATGTCGGTAGAGCATGCCAAGTTTTTGGTGTTTTTTTATGTTTAGTTGTAGATGGGAACTGAATTTAAGCTGGCCATTGATGTGGACCCCTAATAGTTTGGTTTCAGATACCAGTTCAAGAGGTGTGTTATTCTGACTGGTGATGGAGACTAGGTTTCTATCAATGGTGTTGGCTTTAGAGGGGATAAATACCATGAGTTTGGTTTTTGACGCATTGAGTGCTAGATGATTGTCTTTCATCCACTGTTCTGTGGTACAGAAGGCATCTTGAGTCAGCTTTAAGAGAGTGGGGATGGATGTGGCAGCACAGATTATCGTTGAATCGTCTGCATATTGAATAAGGTTAGCATAGGGGATTGAGTGGAAGAAATCGTTTATGAATATATTGAAGAGGAGGGGACCCAGTATGGAACCCTGGGGGACACCAGTGGGTTTTATATAAAATAAATTTTTATAAAAACTTTTATAAATTTTATAAAAATGATATACAAACCATTTTATATAAAATAAAAATGTGCTGGAGAGACTCAAAAAAACCAATAGAGCACCTGTGTGTTTAGCGCTTTTATTCGTTTAATACCATGAACTTCACCAGAACAGATGACAAACATAACATCAAGGTATTTAAATTAAATACATAAATTACTCATCCAATAAACAGCTAGTGCCAATTAGGAGTGTCTTTCTTTAAATTCTTAATTGGCACTAGTTGTTTATTGGATAAATAATTTATGTATTTAATTTAAAGACCTTGATGTTATGTTTGTCATCTGTTCTGATGAAGTTCATGGTATTAAATGAATGAAAGCACTAAACACAGTGTTTTATGAGTCCCTCCAGCATGTTTTTATTTTATTTGAAAATGTTGCACATCGCTTACCATCGTGCAAGCACGGTAGGCAAGGGGCACACTCGTGAGCACCATTTTTGCTCAATGTTAAGCAATGCACAACAGTGGCAAGCACTGCAATTTCAAGATTATTTGGTATACAGGCACTTGTGTAAATGTGCTAGTCAAATGAGCCATGCCTATGCTTCTCCTACACTTACAGCTATTGCCACAAGAAGGTTGAGAAAACAGCTGTGATGTTGCACTTCATGGCTATAATCTGCAATCTCACAACAGTAAAACAAAATTTGCACACCCTGCACTAGAACCCCAGAGCATCTACACTCCACACCTGCACTTAACACCTGCTACCACAGGATGAGTGACATGATATGCTCTATCTTAGTATTCATTGTAAAGTTCTCGCTGTTATTCATAGCACAATGCCACTTACCTTGTTTGCACGATGGCCAATAGTATTAATTGAATGCATCTGGTTTATGTTTGTGGCTGTCTCGGTCCTACTTGCAACCTGGCTGGCCATTCCTCCAGTTTGTGCACTGCTGCATTTCGCACAAACCAGGTGACCACAGCCAAACACTTTTGTGCTTTTGTGCTAAGTGGCGCATCACGCAAACACTGGCCTCAAAAAAACAAAAAAAAACAAAGGAGACATAAGGAAATGCAGAATAACAATCTATGGCAGTGCACCAAACACTTTTTAATGAAGAAAACTCAAGTGAGGGAAAAGCAATTGCCGTGCTGTCCTACAAAGTGCATCTGTGTCCAGCAACCGTACATGGAAATAGCATTCGCATCATACATCCCAACTGTCCAGAATTTTGCAGAGTGTCCAGATGTCTGCATCATATTTGGGCTGTTCCTTGTAAAATGTGTGGTTTCCTAAAAAACACTGAAGATTGAAGTCAATACATAATTATATACCTTTCAGTTTCGGACTTCATATCCTTCAGAAAATGCATGCTAATACAAATCCTATTATTCTAAGTACTTCCTACATTTATAAGAACAATATGTTAAATCTGTCCCTATTTTTGGTCCTTTGTCCCCCATTTATTTTAGTCTTTGCTCAGATTTCTTTCACTAAAACATTGGGAGGTACAATCCACATTCATACTACAGGTTTCCTGGCCAGCAACACTCGTGCAAGCCACAAAACCTTACTTACACACTGCAATCATCAATATGCATGGTGCATTGTCATGTGATGAGCAACACTGCATACATGAAAACAGTATAGGCTTTGTGGGGAACCTACATGGAGTTTATTGAATCCAGGGGGACAGTCTTTCCATGGTGCACTCTATGTTTTCTTCCTATGTAAGACATGATTTTTTGTAATATAAACAAAATGATTCAAAAGTCACATCAAAGAAATCCTCTGCATCCTGTAACCAACCAAATGTATTAATGCTTTTATGTATTTCTTGCTAAATCCTAGAAGCAAAATTATATTGTTCAAAACATTATATCTATTTAAACAACATTCAGACTTTGGTTTAATTTTTAGCATGTACTCCTTAGTTCTGAGCTATTCACAGCCTGTTGTTCTATAGTTCTTTCTCTTATCACAGTTGCTTGTCTTTCCATTCTTTCAGCATCAGAATAAGATTTTTTATTTCCCTTTTCTAATGTGTGCCTTTAAAACTAATTATTACTAGCCAAACACACACCAGTGTTTTCTGTTCCTTTATCTCTAAAATTCCTGCTTTTCCTGTTGAAAATGACATTTCTTTTGCTTCCATAATGTGTTCAGCTACTTCACTGCAACTTTTTTTCTGTTTCATTTTCTGGTTCGCTTTGCTCCATCAAATTCAGTAAATCCAGTGTTGGTAATACACCTCCTTCTTCATAGTTCAGTACTAAGCTAACATCCCTTGCAAGCCATTTTAAGCCTAGCCAGTTATCCCTTGTGAGACTCAAACCCCACACCTTGTGTTTGTAAGGAAAACACCTTAACCATTAGGCCATCCTCCCTCCCTACCTCTATTACAATAATTTCATCAGTTCCAGTTAGTTTCTCACCTGTTGACCTCCTTCTTTTAAAACACACACTGCTTCATCTCTCATGGAATCCTCCACCTTAGATTTCTCACATCCAAGTCAGTAACAGCCATCCAGTTCCACCTAGTGTCTGTGATGCAAAATAGCAACATGAAATAGTAGAGGAGGTTACCCTGTGTCCTGTTCAAATTCCCCCCCATCAGTATGAATACCAACTACCTTGACTCTCCCTCGAAAAGATGCCATTGATCTAGTGTAATTAATGCAGCTAACAAGCTGTAAATAAAGAAAATAAATAGCCTAGGTTTGATTTCATCAACTTCTTGCAACAACAGGATGCAGGTCTTTATCCACACATAGCCTTAACCCTCTGTGCTAAAGTACCATTCAGTATCTTGTTTTTTTTTTTTATCCTTGCTTCCTTTTTATATAGTCCTTGTCCTACTGGTATGTGTTTTACTGTCATTTACTGTATAAAATGTTGCATGATTTCTGTTAAATAGTCCTTATTTACAATACTTGCAGACCTTCATTCAAGGTGTTGAATCTCTGTGGCTGTCCTTTCATCTGAGTTTTGATCTATTTGTAAGTTTATCTGTATCCTCTCACAGAAGGAATAAGCAAGTAGATTTAAAACTGAGATTGCACTTTGTGAATAACCAATATGAACATTTTATTGTTAGCAAAAATACTTCTACTTTTTTCACTTGCAACTGAATTACTGACAGAAGACAAGAAAATAAAGGTTGAAGGAAGGTAAGTATGCATAACAATGTACTCTGGAGAGAAAGTCTTTATAACATTTGGTAGTTAAGAACTCAATGCCCAAATACTTCACTTTTCAAAAGTTTGTAATAACACTGTCTTGTTATTTTAGTTATTTGGAGATGACGGCCACATGCACAGTTTTAATGGACACCACTGTTTTTGTGAAATACCATTTGTAAATAAATTCTAGACATTTTGATTTCAAGTCTTTTTACTCCATATTAATGCAGTCAGAAATAACTGGAAGAACGTCTCAGTATTTTAGACTGCAAGTTTATTTTTTGCACCTCAGATTTAAATGTCTCTTTTCAGTATTTTCTGCTTAAAAGGTACTGCTTCGTAGCTACATCTACCTTCTTCAAGATATATCCAAAGGCAGGTTTTGCCACATGTTTGAGAATGAAAGCATTCAACTTTAACTGATTGTGTTTGTTCTCTTAGCTCTGTTTGTCAGATATAATTACTAGCCAAGTTGGCCAGCAGATGGCAGTAAAGTGCTGCAGCTGATACAGAACTACTTTCTAATTTTTGTCTTGCAAGCATATCAGACACCAATTGAATTTGTGTGTACTGATTTGTTAAAGAAACTGTCAAGCTGTGGAATAAAAATAAGAAATACAATTACATGCTGTTATTAAATTGTTATTCAGCTTTCTGAAATACGATAAACCAGAGTATTCACCCTAAATAACAATTTAAAACAAACTCAGTGTTTTTTTGTGCAAATACAAATATAACATTTCAGAGCAGAGTACACAAAAGCAACAAACTAGAAAAAAGCTGTATCTCAACAATTCAAAAATGGTTCTAAGAGTAATTCCAAAATGAGAACTTTTTTCTCACTTCATGGATGCTTAAATGCCCTTTTTTGAAAGAGAGATGTCAAGGAAACTAATGGTATTTAGTGCACATTTTGGGGTGGGACACCCACTTAAGACACAAAATATTAGGACACCTTGGAGAGAACCCCAAGATATACCTTTAGAAAATACACAAAGGTGAAGTAAACTCTAGACTATTGTATGACAATGTCAGGTGGCAGTCAGTTGTTTTATGACCTAGTTAATAAGCCATCAGTAGAACTTAAGGTTTGCAGCAACAAGTAGGAAGAGAGAGGTGGCTATAGAGCATTAATCGACAATGCAAGACTTCTGATTTTAGGGATGGGAATACACAAACTGCAGGACCAAAGGTGTGAAGGAGAGCGCAGCATAGTCCCATAGCATTCACTGGGACAATGACTGCGTGTGTGTGGGGGGGTGGGGTGGGTCAAAAGCAGGAGAAGTGCAATTCTCTTATTAGAAATGGGTCACTGCAAATCAGAATGGTGATGACTGCCATGCCGGCATGCAGGCATCTATAGAAAGGAGATATACCACAGCACTGGAGGCTGAGAGCATGAATGTTTCTGCTCATTGTGCGATCCTCCATTTTGAATTCTTGGAACTACAATGATATCATTAAGATTTTACTACAAAAAAAATAGAAATATAGAAATTAGCTGCACAGGAGCAAGCTGCAACAGCTGGGTGGACTTAACTGACCAGTGGTCTTCTTCCATCAGTTTGTTTTACATGTAAAAGTATACCATACAATAGCTATCCAGACTGTTCCTAAGTCCTGTCATGTGCAGAGACTCAGAAGTCACAGACATTAAAACCAATATATCATGTTTTGCTTTTGCTTTTTCCACTGTTGTGGAGGATTTCTAACACTCATGTACATTCATCCCATTAATTATTTGGTACTGATGTTTTGATTGATAATGCCCTTTGAAGCTGGTGCATCTGGCATGATGTTGTAATTCTTCTTTGCGCTGTGAAGCATGTCATGTCAAAGGATGAGTGTTCCATTGAGACTACCTAATTATTACAACACCAAAAAAAAAAAAAAAGAAATCTTTCTTCTTATTTATGTATGTATGTATGTATGTATGTATGTATGTATATATGTATGTTTGATCAGTCTTTTTTAATGAGTTTGAATAAACAGACTTCATATAACAACAAGCAAAGGTAACGAGTTTATACATTGCTGGTAACATAACTAGAACTAACTCTTCAGAAATAACACCTGTAAGTTAAAGTGTATTGCTGAAGCATCACACTCTAATACACTTTAATGACAGCAAAAGCAACCTCTTAAAATGAGGTTTGCCCTCTCCCATCCATGTCGGCTGACCCTCCCATTTACCATATCTCCACTGTAAACAATCTTATCCTACACATTTCTTTACTTCTGCCTCTTTTGTGTAGGATTCCACATCAATGACATCTGTCTCACCTGCTCTCCCAGGTTCTCTCCACCTTTTCCCTATTCCAAATAATGTCCTATTATACAGGCAATTTCCTGCATATCTGCTGTATACTTCTTTCTATTTACCCTGTTTCCATTGCCTAGCCATCTCACTCTCACCCTTAAGTTATTCTACCACAGTCGTAAGTATTTCCATTTCCTTTCTTGGTCACATACATTTTCCCTATCCCAGTCTCTAATTTCTATTTTCACATACAGAGTAGCATAACGGCCTCATCTCCCCCTGTAATGTCCTAATCTTTCTTCAGCTCCAGCATATGTACAACTGGTCTACATCCTCTTTTCCATACCTACAGCTCTCACTGTTCCCGCTCATTTAACATTTATATAGTTTGTGTGGAGTTGTGGAAAACTGAAATAACTTTACATGAGCGTTATACATGGAGTCAAGGTTTTTGAGTTTAATGAACTCTGAATAGCTTTCATCTATATAGCACCTTCCTTGTACTCTTCACCTTCCACTGTCCTGCTCTTTATTACTTATTTATCTTTATTTATTTTTATTTGGCATTTGTTTACTGGGAAAGTCCGACTGGACATGAATCCCATTTTCAGGGGAGGCCTGGGGAGAAAAGCTCCAACATACATAGTTCAATTAATAAACTACATAATATTATGACATGAAGTGGAGTAACAAATAGTAGAGTTGACATGCATGATAAATAAAGGAAGATCAGAAAATCATATAGTGAATATTAAACAACAATCATAGGATATTGAGCACCTAGTAATGGACAACCTGTAGTGATAACCAGTGGTCAAGATATTAAGCATTTTAAATATGGGCAAAAGACTAAAAGAAATAAGAGATTTTGCAGTTGGGGGGGTATTAGGAAACTGAGTTAAAGTAGGGAGGTATCAGAGAAGTAACTGGTGCTTTGGCCAATAAGAGAAGGGAGGAAAGGAAATAGGAAAAAGAGGAGCAAGGGAAAGAGAAGGAAGAAGGAAGGAAGAAGGAAGAGAGGGGAGAGAAAGGAAGAGAAGGAAGGAGTAACAGGCAGTGTTAGCCTGCTGTAAGACATGTACAGAGCCAGGAGTTAAGGAGAAATCTCTTTAGAGATTGAATATGTGACTACATGGCATTGCTCTAATATCTGTAGGAATACTGTTCCAGATCTTGGCTACTGAGTAGGAATAGAGGTGGTGACTGAGTGATTTTTTTCAGTTTATGGATTTCAAGGAGGTGTTTTTCAGATGAATGAAGAGGGTGAATGAATGGTGCTGGTTGCTGGGCAGGATGAGGATTTGTATACCATTTTATGAGCGAGGAGGAGTTGGATGAACTTGAGGTAGTGAGGTAACTCAAGCCAGTTTAAATATCTGAGGGTGGAGCAGTGGTGGGATTTGTGTGACTGAATGGCTGCAAATCTAGTTACTTTTTATAGCAAAGCTCAAGTTTTGATCTTGAGAGATCTGAATGTTGATGAAAATGGATGAGGTGTATAGCAGTGAAGGAAGGAGGTATGTATTGGCTAGAGTAACTCTTGAGGAGCTGATAAGGAATCTTTTTCATCTATAGAACATGCCCAGTTTTTGGTGTGATGCACTTTTGAATATGAAGATCAAATTTCAGTTGATCATTTATTATGACATCAAGTAACTTTGCGTGATGGACAACTTCAATTTCAGTATTGCTGAGAGAGGATATTTTGAAGGTGTCTTATGTGTGTTTGGGATTTGGGGAGAAGTAAGAGCAGTTTTGTTTTATTTGGAATTAGGAAAAGCTGATTGTCATCGAGCCAGTTGAAAGCCTACTGAGTAACAGATTGTAACCCGAAAGGACTAGTAGATAAGCAAATGACAGTGGAATCATCTACATATTGCATAAGTGTAGCTTGTAGGAGGTATGTATGTAGATCATTTATAAATATGTTAAAAAGTAGAGGGACAAGTACAGAGCCTTGTGGGACACTTGTATTAACTGGGAGAAAAGATGAGTAAGTAAAGAGCCATTTAACTGATTGTAGGCGGTTAGATAGGAATCTAGAGAACCAAGTGACTGTTGTACTGGAAAAGCCTAAAGCAGACAATTTGAGAGTAGTTTGGCATGTTAGACTGTTCTGAAAGCTTTAGAGAGATCTAAAAAGAAGGAAGAAACTAAATTGTTGTTATCTCTGGCTTTAATGATTGGTCCAACAAGGCAACAAGCGCAGTTACTGTGCTATGATCTGGGCAAAAGCCATGTTGGGTAGAGGTTAATAGATTTTCTTGGAGTTTTCTTGGCGTAAGTATTGTAAAAGCTGCTTATAATTACATTTTTGTTAAGATCTTGGAAAGAGGGGACAAGATTGCAATTAGTCTGAAGTTTGTTATTTCAATGAAGTTCCCCTTTATGAAGAGGAATGATGTAATTTTTTTTCCCAGAGAGCTGGGACATATGACTCATGAATGGATCGATAGATCAAGATAGAGACTGGATAGGCAATACAGGGGGCAGCAATCTTTAGATATTCATATGGGAGATTGCCTACAGAGGGTAAGCAGAGCTTATGTTTGTGTAATACATTTTTTATATAGGAAATAGAGACATATTTTAAATTGAAAATGGCATTGTTAGACCTTTGAAGTTTGTCAGGGGTGGCAGGATTCTGTAGGGAGTTTTGGGTGAGGGTGGGTATTGAGTCTATAAAGTGGGAGTTAAATTTAGAAGCAGCTTCTAAGAGTGAGTTGTCTGGACAGGGGTTATGGGTTCTAGGAGTTCCATGGTGTAATATTGTCTTGATAGTGGACCAGCATTTTTTGGGGTTGTGATTTTGGTTATCTTTTGAGTTGAAATAATAATATTTCTTATCAGCAGTAACTTGTTTTTCCTCATGTTTCAAAGTTATTTGTAGATCTGTAGGTTAGCTTGAGATTTGTATTTTTGCCAGTTTCTCCAAGCTTTGTCTCTCTTACACATTAATTGTCTACTAGAAGGGGATAGCCAGGGTGATTGGGTGAATTTAACTCTTTTTTTTCTTATAAGAGTGAGGCTATTGAGAATGTCAAGAAATATTGTATAAAATTTTAGAACAACATTATCCAGTGGTAGAGAATACAGGATAGATCAAATAATGTATTAAAGATGTCATTAAAGATCTTGGAATTGAAATTTGAGAGGTTATGGCAGTCTCTATAAAGGTGTTGTTTGACGTGGTAAGTTGCTAATCTCTGAACACAGGTGGGACGGTGATCACTGAGGGAGTCTGGAAGGGCTTTTGGAGAGTTGTAAAGGTTTGGATTTGAGACTAGGATCCAGTCTAGCGTAGTCCCAGTGTTATTAGCCTTGTTGAATTCATTATAGGAAGTTGTGAGTTATTTGAAACCATACAGATTGATACTAGTGGAAGGGTAGTCTGATGGGAAGGTTTGCCAGCTAATATTGACATAGGTTCATAGGTTCATAGGTAGGTACAAGGCTATTGCCCCAAGGGTCTATGTAAGCCAAGCCAAAAAGATTCCCTGGCTTTTGCCACCCAAGGATGCTATTCACCTGTGCCCCTGTTGAGCAGGGCCACAGAAATGATTCCCACAGTGAATTTCCTATTACCATCCACTCATCAAGATTTTTCTTGAAGAGTGCTAGTAAGGAACTCTGCTTGACATAGATAGGTAGTTTGTTCCAGAGTATGGGAAATCTCTGGGACAGGAATCTATCTCTCCAGCATGTACTGTTTATTGTGGTGACAAGGTTTAGGTCTCTAGAGTGTGTGGTTCAGAGGGATTGGGATTTCTTTAGGTGTAGAATGTCCAACAGCTCTGGGTTTGACATAGCTTTGTATGTTAAGCAGAGATCACCTCGGAGTAGGCGATATACTACGGAGTAGAGGTGGGTTTTTTTGAGGCAATCAGCGTAGGGCATCTGTTTGATTCCTGTAATCCTCTTTGTAAGGTATTTTTGTGGCCTTTCCAGCTGTTGCAGATGTCTTGTGAGGTACATTCCAAAAGAGACATTGTACTCTATAATAGGTCTGATGAGAGCCAAGAAGAGGGGGACAATGACCTTTTTACTGGATGAGAACCCTTTCATGATGAGGTGTAGCACATAGAAGGATTTCCTGACTACTGTGGTGATGTGATTATCAAAGGAGAGGCTACTGTTCACTTGAGTCCCGAGGTCTCTTATCACACCTTCAGCATTAAGTGGACTGCCACCTATGTGGTAATTCATGGGTATAGAGTTTTTACCAAAGGGGATGACAATGCACTTTTTGGCATTGAGCTTGAGACCATGGCTCTGACACCAGGCATCAGTCTCAGTGAGGCCCTTTTATAAGATGTCCATGTCATTTGGGGACTTGACTATGGCACCCAATTTACAGTCATCTGCAAACTTTGTCAGTCAGAGGCCCTCTGTGTTAGCCCGTATTTCAGAGAAGTAGATCTTAAACAGGAGAGGACCCAAGACTGAACCCTGTAGTACTCCGCTTGTTACAGGTTTGAAGTCAGATTTGAAGATTGCAATTTTTACAGTGTGGGTTCTGTCAGTGAGCCAGTTGGCAACCCATCTTGTGATGTATGGATTTATACCCAATTTGGTGAGTTTATCTATGATTCCAGAATGAGGGATGGTGTTGAAAGCCTTGGCGAAGTCAAGATAGGCTGTGTGAACTGCCTTACCCTCGTCCACAGCTTTGGTGACTGTTTTAAAGGAGTCAATCAGGTTCAGAAGACATGATCTGCCCTTCACAAACCCGAACTGGGTGGGGTCCAGAGTTTGGAGGTTACCAATGTCTTTGTTTATGAGTTCCATGATGATATGTTCCATGGCCTTGCAAACCAGACTCATCAGGCTAATAGGGCGATAGTTCCTGGG
The DNA here is from genome assembly GCF_019279795.1 of Protopterus annectens. Taxonomy (NCBI): domain Eukaryota; kingdom Metazoa; phylum Chordata; order Ceratodontiformes; family Protopteridae; genus Protopterus; species Protopterus annectens. The sequence goes on from NC_056734.1 coordinate 117,023,099, forward strand.
GTCCATGGTGGCTCCCCCTTTGTGGAGTGCTACAACTGTTGCTGTGTGCCATTCAGTGGGTACAAAGCCTGTTGTGAGGCTATGATTGAACATGGTGCTTAGGTGGGGGGGCTAGTTCATTCTGAAGTTTGTGTAGAATGCAGCCAGGGATGTTGTCCGGTCCCATGAATGCTGTGTTCTTGGCTTTGGAGAGTGCAGTTTTCACCTGTTCAGTTGTGATTGCAGGGGCACTGCATTCTTCCGGTATGGATATGGGCCCTTTAGGAGGTGAGGGGGGTAAATTTGCACTGAACCTATCAGCCAGGATCACCATCACCAAGAATGATTATTTAATAAGAAATGGAACTAGATGCACAGTGTAGGATGTCTTCTATAATAGGGATGTTATTTCCTGGGGAAATACACAGGGCAATTATACATAGTGTTTTATGTTCATTTAATTTACAGTGAAAGACAAGGATCTCAGCAGAGAGTTTTTTAGATCAAGAAATACAAGAAGGGGAGACAGAAATATGGTTAGAAAACATGATTGCTACACCACCACCTTTTTTATTTAATCTGTCAGAGACGATGATAGTATAGTCAGGGTGGAGAATTTCATAGTGTTTTATATATGGTTTGAGCCGAGTTTCTGTAAGAATAATAATGTCTGGGGAGTAATGAATGAACCAGGAATGAAATTCAGAGACTTTGTTTATTATACTTTGAATATTCACGGATATGATTTTTAAATTTGTAGTAGATGTTGTTACAGTAGAAGAGGGAGCAGGTGGAGAAGAGATACAGTCGGGTCCCAGGTTTGGATGGACATCACAGCATAATATGATCTTTTTACAGTATGCATACACTAGTGAGGGTTTAGGTATGTTAGTATTACATTTAAATTTTACCTTATATGGGTTGGGAGAAGGGTTAAGAATTTTATGTCTGAAAATGAGATAGGGATAAACCAAATAAGCTTGAGGCAACAGTGATAGTGAACAGCTGCAAGTGACTTAGGCAATGTGAGTAAGGGTGGGAGATTGAGAAATAGGTGCGATAGGTATCATATAGCATGTAAGGTATGATAGTAGTAGGAGTAGATATGTGGATAGAAAGATGAGGAGCATATTTGGTGTGCATTAGAAACAAGAATCTTGAAGACAATGATGTAGAATAGATGGTATATGTATATATAATTATGTTATAAAGCAAATAAAAAGAATTAAAACGATTTGAAAAATAAAAAGAATTAAAACTAATTAGGCAGGTATTTAAGCAGGTATGTAGAATATGGGATGCTAAGAATGTGGAGCAGAGAGAAGGCTGAAAGGAGACAAGAGGACAGCTGTAGAGAGATAACATATATAAAGAAGAAAAAATACTAAAGAAAAGGAGTGTAATAGGAGGCAATAGTGGGTGTGAACAGTAAGATGGAGACTGAGGAGTGCTGTGGAAGAGAGGTATAACTAGATAGGTGGAGCTTCAAGGTTGGAGATATGGATAGTATGATTTGAGTAGTGGGTGTTCATGACAGATAAGAGGTTAGCAGAATGATAGGCTGCTTGGATAGGAACATGAGGAGTTATGCACAAGAAGAGGAGGGTTTTGTAGGTATAAAACTAGGGCTACTCGGGGGGTGGGTGAGTTTGGGGTAGGATAGGGAAGTGGCGTGAGCCTGAGTGAAGGTAGAGCAAATGGAGTGGGCTGCATGAGCTGAAATGGCAAAGAAGTACGGAAGGGGAAAAAATATCTGCAGACTTAGAGGTCAGCAAGGTAAGAAGTCTTATAAGTTCATAGGTTCATAGGTGTTTACTACATTAATGACCAAAGGGCCTTTTTAAGCCTAGCCATGGTAGAAAGAGTAAAAATGTGATGTCACCAGAAAAGCTGTTGGGAGAAAGAGCAAGGTAACAAATAGTTGCAGAAGGTGCAATGTTACAGAGTTGTACTAGTTATTTGTGGGTTAGCAGAAAGAGTTTTAAAGCAGGGTGTTAACCAGGTGCAGGTGTAGTTAGTAGAAACACCTGTCTAAAGCAATACTAAGTACTAATGTTTATTATTTTTGTTATGTTTCAGCAAGGGAAAGATCACTATTTACATGTTACAGGCAGTGAATGAATTGGAAGTTATAGGCGAAGTCAGACAGATTTATACTGCAGCAAAGAGCAAGTAAGGTAAAGTATGATATGGTAGGTAAAGTAAGGGAGGATTTTTGGAGTATTGATATAGTATAGAATAGACAAGAAGGATGGGAGCTCAAGAGAATGCCATGTCTTTCAGTATAAAGAAAATTACCAGGGAAACTTGTTAGTTCTAATGGGAGTGCATGTTTCCTGTAGAAGACCCATCCCTATTTATTACAGAGGAATAGGATAGCTATGTTGGACATGACAGTAAATAACATACATTATTAATATGCCTCTCTTGTGGTCCTTATTAGGGTAAACTAAAAATGGGGCTCCGTCCTTACTTACCCCCCAACTTCATTCTACTCTACCTCTCCTTCAAAGTGAGTCGCTTGACCAGAACATTTAAAAAAAGCAAGTGCTGACCCTTTGCTGCACTCTACAACTATAGAGAGCAAGTGTTAATCATACTTCAACATCATATCTGGGTACAAAGTTAATTTAAGGCTCCGTCCTTACTTACCCCCCAACTTCATTCTACTCTACCTCTCCTTCAAAGTGAGTCGCTTGACCAGAACATTTAAAAAAAGCAAGTGCTGACCCTTTGCTGCACTCTACAACTATAGAGAGCAAGTGTTAATCATACTTCAACATCATATCTGGGTACAAAGTTAATTTAAGGCTCTGTCCTTACTTACCCCCCAACTTCATTCTACTCTACCTCTCCTTCAAAGTGAGTCGCTTGACCAGAACATTTAAAAAAAGCAAGTGCTGACCCTTTGCTGCACTCTACAACTATAGAGAGCAAGTGTTAGTCATACTTCAACATCATATCTGGGTACAAAGTTAATTTAAGGTACTACTCTAAACCTAAGTTAAGCTTCCTAAGGAAAAGAAGCTACTGTCGACTATTTTTAATGCTCAAAGCTTATCATTATGCTAGCTAGCGTACTGGATTCAATAAAAGGATAGCATCCCATATTACTCCCAAACACATAGATTGGATATATTTAAAATTATTTGAATAAAACTCCCATAAAAAAGAAAACAGATTAACTACTGAACTGTCTCTCTGTATCTTCACACTATTGCATAGTATTATTAAAGCGCTAACTACCATAAGTACTCGCCTTTAAATCCCTGCCATTAGGAAACATTGGAACTGGATAAGTTGTGGCTCTGTTTTTTCAGTTAATGCTTGTTAAAACTCCTGCATAGCCCGTGATAAGTGAGGGTAGTTCACTTCATTGTTATTCTATATATCTACCCCACCCCCTACCTCTGATGCACACGAGGTTACTTATAATCCCTCAAGTAGCGCCATTTTCAAACATCTGCTGTGTTTTCTTGAATCCAGTCGGGAAGCTTCCTAACATTGGGTATGTAGTAACTTGTTAATTGTGCATCGAAAGATTGTACTACTTGTTATCGACGACCAGCGACTACCCTTGGTGCTTATTTTCTGCTGATTTTTATAAACTGTATTGCAATTCTGTAGACTGTATTTATATTGCGACAAACCCTTTACTTGTTGTGCACTGTAATTACCAGCGTGCTTGTAGAACAGCGTGTAGTTTAGAATTGAGTGAGACTACGAAGTAAATTAGGGGTTTTTACTATATAGTGCCAAATTACTTGTAACTAAAAGTCAATAGATTCTGTTGCTATAATATATACTATGACTTAGGGCCATTTATTGGGGTTTTTACTACTGGCCATAGTGTGCCTTAACAAAACTGTCTTGAATTGCTTGCTACTGAAGGTCTGTTTGATAAGCGTTTTTACTATTGGCCTTAGCGCGCCTATACAAACCTGTCTTGATTTGCTTTGCTAATATTTTGGCATACCTCAGTATATCATCAGTTAAAGATATATGGTGCTTAATCAAAGGTATAATCAGTGTATTTTGAACATTAGAGTTAACATAGCTAATTACTGACAACTGTGCTGCATACTTCACTACTGCTTTTATGAGCTAATGCCAACTCTGTCTATGTATTCTGTATTTTTCTCTTAGGCTCCGTCCTTACTTACCCCCCAACTTCATTCTAATCTACCTCTCCTTCAAAGTGAGTCGTTTGACCAGAACATTTAAAAAAAGCAAGTGCTGACCCTTTGCTGCACTCTACAACTATAGAGAGCAAGTGTTAATCATACTTCAACATCATATCTGGGTACAAAGTTAATTTAAGGTACTACTCTAAACCCAAGTTAAGCTTCCTAAGGAAAAGAAGCTACTGTCGACTATCTTTTAATGCTCAAAGCTTATTATTATGCTAGCTAGCGTACTGGATTCAATAAAAGGATAGCATCCCATATAACTCCCAAACACATAGATTGGATATATTTAAAATTATTTAAATAAAACTCACATAAAAAGAAAACAGATTAATTACTGTACTGTCTCTCTGTATCTTCACACTATTGAATTATTATTATTATTATTAATTGTATTATTAAAGTGCTAACTACCATAAGTACTCGCCTTTAAATACCTGCCATTAGGAAACATTGGAACTGGATAATCCCCGCTCCGCTCGCCCTCGCTGCGCTTGGGCTCGCTCTGCGCCCCACCCTGCCCCCATATCCCACCCGCCCCCAGTACCCCTACATTTATAGCTAAGTGACCACTCCCCCTTATTATCTCCTAACCACACCTTGTCCTATAATTTCTTTCCTTTCCCCACCCCCTCTATATACTTTAATTTACATTACTCACGCCCATATCACAATTTTACAGCTCACTACTTAAATAATGCAACCCACTCGACCCTCTAATTGGAAGGCAATATTAAAAATTATATTTCTTATCATTCCAATTATAACGATCACATACCTAATTACCAAATATGAAGACCAGCCATATTCAGGGCATTACTACCCTAGAGGTCGTACTAACACTCCCCCAGTAAAACTTAGTAATAAACCTAATTCCCAACAGTTAGGTGGCAAAACTCCTAATTCTATCCACCACTACCACTTCAAACTCAATCAAAATCACCCCAAATCCAGACAAAATCAGAAGCTATTACTAAAGCTAACTAGACTATTAGAGTACCTCAGTAGAAACACCACTAAAGATGGAGATATCCACCCTAATCCTGGCCCTGCAACTATTACCAATCCAAACTGCCCGTCACCCTTGCCAAAGTCATCCAATTCCCTCCAGATTTATCACTTAAATATTAGAAGTATTAATAACAAAGTATCTAACCTACATGCCCTCCTAGCCACTCACCTTCCAGATATAATATGTGTAACAGAAACTTGGCTAAAACCAGGAACCAAAGATAATGAAATCCTACCACCCGGATATAATATACACAGGGTCGACCATATAAAAAGAAAGGGTGGTGGTATTATTGTGCTCTATAACAGCAATCTAAATGTTACCTTCAACACCAAGCAACCACCCCAAATCTCTAATGTGGAAATACTTGCTCTAAAACTACAACTAAATAAAGAAAAAAGTATAAATCTAATCACAGTGTACATCCCTCCTGGGAACAATGTGGATACACTAGAAAATATACTAAACTGGATATCTAATAACTACCCCAAGAAACCATTATCATGGGTGACGTCAACATTGATTGGAACCTATGCTCCTCAGAAACCAACCCCATCCACATTAACCTTCATGGGTTTACCCAGATCATAAATACATCCACCAGAATTGGAAATAACAACCAAAAAGAAAGTATTTTAGATTGGATCCTAATAAATAGCCAACCACAAACATATAAGGCCGGGACCGCTGCAAATTACCTAAGCGATCACCTCATCACATATATAAAGAAAAATAAAACAGGCCTCCCTACAACTCCTATGTACAGGTCAATTAGAAACAAGAAGCAATTCGACCTTTCAAAATTTCAAGAAGAACTCAGATCATGTAACTGGACAATACTAAAGTATCTCCCCCTAGAGGAGGCAGTATCTAAATTTAATACTACCTTCCTAGCCATACTCGATAATCATGCTCCTAAAAGATTAATCAAAACTAAAACAAACATTGCACCCTGGCTTACAAATGAAACTAAAGCTAAAATGAAAAATAGAAACAAATCATGGGATAAATGGCGAGCTACCAAATCACCCCAAGACCACATCCTATTTCAGCAGCTAAGAAATGCAACAAAAAAATCTGTACTAGCTGACAAAAAAAATTATTACTGCCAACTACAAAACAAACACCAAAATAACCCTAAAAAAATTTGGGCAGGTCTTAATAATCTTCTACACCCAGGCAAATCCTCCACTCCTACCCCAGAACTGGTATCTGATAAAACCCCAATTGAAGTAGCCAACACCTTTAACTCTTTTTTCACAAACACTATTCAAACCTTAGCTAACCAACTATCAGCTACCTGCTGTCCTGTGAATGAATACAGTCCAGAAACTAGACCCAATTTCAATCTACAACCAGTCTCCACTTCTACTATAAGATCCTTACTTCAAAAGCTTAAACCTACTACCCTCTCTGCTGACCTCCTCCCAGCCAAATACTTACAGAAAGCTTCAGATGTCATAGCCTACCCCATATCCATTCTAATTAATCGCACCATCATTGAATCTAACATCCCCGTAATTTGGAAAATATCCCACGTCATACCACTTCATAAGGGGGGTAATTCCACTGAACTATCAAACTATAGGCCAATAGCCATAATGTCCCCTCTGGGCAAAATTATGGAAAAATGTATACACAAGCAACTCCTTCACTATCTTATCCAGAATAATCTACTGACCAACTCACAACATGGATTTAGACCTAACCACAGTACAACTACTGCCCTACTCTCTTTTATGGATACAATTAATCGAAACCGTAATAACAAAAAAATATCATCTGCTCTCTTTCTGGATCTCTCAAAAGCCTTCGACATGGTCAACCACCAACTACTTCATAATACCCTAAAAACCTTACAACTTGACAACCTAACCTTAGGCTGGTTCCGTGCTTACCTCTCGGATAGGAAACAAGCCATACTCTGGGACAATCAACTCTCTAATCTCCTACCTAATACCATAAGGGTTCCACAAGGGTCCATACTGGGCCCACTTCTTTTTTCAGTTTTTATTAATGACCTACATAAAGCCATCCCTGAGGCAACCTGTATACAATATGCCGATGATTCGACTTTAGTCTGCTCTGACACATCTCTAGATAATCTACTAGCCAAAACCCAGTCCTGCTTCACAGCTGTTGAAAACTGGCTATCAGGACGACAACTACTTCTTAATCCAAAAAAAACCAAACTGCTACTTTTTCATCCAACCCAAAAACTTCCCTTTACTGCCTTTACCATACAATCAAACAATGGGACAGTTATCACACCCGACCCCCATACCAAGCTACTAGGAGTTACCATAGACAATAAACTTAGATATGATACACATATTAATCTTACTATTAAAACCGTGAACAAGAAATTAGGGTCACTATATAGAATCAAAGCCTTTCTAACACCAATGACAAAAACAACCATTGCCCGTACTCATTTACTATCCACACTTTTATATGCATCCCCAGTGTTCACCAAGCTTAATAAAACCGAGCTTAATAAACTCTCATGTTCGTATAATCATATTGCCAGATTTGCAACTGGCACTCCACATAGAACGCACCACTGTAATAACCTAAATGCCCTTGGATGGATAGAACTCCCAAACCTCCTTCAGCAAAACCAACTTATTGAGGCATTTAAAATACTTAAACACCCGGACAAAGCTCCTGCACTAAAGTGCCTAATCACACCATATACCAACCTAAATAGCCTACGCTCCTCAAATAGGCTTCTTTTTCAAAATGTCAAATCCTATAATACAGGAGGTGATGCTCTATTTGCTAACGTCACTGCCAAAACTTGGAACTCTCTTCCATCTAGTATTACCACCGTTACCTCTCTATCCCACTTTAAAAAAAGTCTACTTCAATATTTTAAGTCCCACTGGCTCTGCCAATCCTCATTCCTGGATTAACTCCCTCTAATTCTGCTATTATCTCTCTCTTCTCTTCTTTCAACTTATTCTCATGGTATATATCATGACCCTTCTTTCTACCTGATCTATCCACCTTTTATTTCTCCTCCCTTTGTATCAACTGAGACCTTATTTACCTCTGCAATGAGGCCATTCGAATTGTATTTGAGATATTTGTTCTGCTTGTAAGTACTGCTGTCTTCTCTACTCATTGTCTTAGATAACAATTGTATTTTCCTATGTAATAATGTAAACCTTATGTATAATAATATTTGTACATGTGGAGCTTTTCTCCCCGGGCCTCCGCTGAAAATGGACATGTATCCAGTCGGATTATCCCGGTCAACAAATGTAAAATAAAATAAATAAATAATAAATAAATAAACATCAGTGTGTTGGATGTTGTTTGCTGGACAATGATGGTTTGATTGATGCCAGTTCAGTGTTATAGTTGGGGGAAAGAGACAGTCAAAAGTAAGACAGAGAGGATTTGGTGCATAGAAACACTGGAATATCACATGTTCAAAATGGTGACTAGAAGGAAGGAGAGCTTCTGTACAATCAAAGCACTTTTACTTCCTAGGTCTTTATAAATCATCCCATTATGCCTTTTTTTGTGCAAACCATGATTCCATCCTGCATGTCATCTATTTATTTTCATCCTGCTCTCTAATATTAATCCTCACTAGGCGTTTTACTGTCTCATAACACAACCAGTTTCCTTTCTTAAATTTCCATTGTTGGTCTCATTTCCTTGAAGGTTGTAGACTCCTTACTTTCCTAGCCTTTTCATCAGCTCCTCTGTTTGGATCTCTTCTGGCCTTGTCCATTTCCACTGGATGTTTTTATCCCTTGCCTTTTCCATGAGATTTAATAGCATTCTTCTACCAGTCCCACCCTGCTTTCTCTGCTTTCTCTTTCTTATACCTCCCAATATAATGCTCCTCCATTTTCCATTGTGGACACTACTTCTTCACTTCTGACTCCAGACGCATTGTTCTTTTCTCACAGTTTGATACTTCTACCTCCATAATGGTCTGGCCCCATCTTTTCAAATCCTCTGGCTTGTCTCCACATATTTTAGTATTCCCAACATATCTCATCCTCCATCCTGTTTTATTTTTGTCCGGAATCTCTATCCAGTTTATTCTTAGTCCTCATTCATTCCATACAGCTTGTCTCATAATTTTTGTCCCACTTCCTACAACCTATCTCTCAGGAGAACTGGGATATTCCTCAATATATACAATACCCACAGTACAGTCATCATTCTTATCACTAAAATTATTTATGTCAGAGAGTTAACTCTTCTGCTTCAACTGCCCACACTGTTGTTTGTAGGTCTTATCTTATCCCCTCCTTTATGATTCACTGTATTGTCTCTAAAGAAGATCTTCAGCTTGAGGTTTCCTTTCATGATTGGAGCACCCAGTTCTCTCATTTAGCACGAGCAACTGTCATAATAATCACATTTTAGAAAGATTTTCTAGTCATGACTCCAAGCCAAATGCTTCAAAGATCCTTAGGGTATCAGGAACTATATCCTAACAAACATGAGGAGAAGCATGCATTCATCTGCAAGTAAATGAGAGGTGCATCCTTCCATCATTTCTACAATCCTTCACTCACTCTTTTTACCAGGACATTCAGTGCTAACAAAAAAATAAAACAGTCACAGTAGGCAGCCTTCTCTTAGCACCTGTCTCTAAATGAACTCTTTCAGGCAAAAGTCCATATGTTTCTCTTATCAGCCTGCCACCTGATTATATCACCTAAACATGTGAAGGAAAGGTTAATTTGCTTTTATTTTTTGTATTTTGTATTACTTTATTGCCTTTCTATATTTTGAATACTGTGGTTTGTTTTCTTTACCTTGTGTTTTACTTGCATTCTGCTTTAACAACATATTAAAACTTCAGAAGAGACCACAGCTCTGTCTCTTCTGAGTCAGGCAGAATTTTTTTCCCGCCCTCACACCCGGTTACAGTTGTCTTGTTAAATACACTGTCTTTCTAGTTGCCTGCCTCTTATGTTAATCTGACCATATATCTCATTTCCTCTCTACTTTCCCTGGCTTGTGTGTGTAATCACAAAATCAGCATTTTTGAAATCCCTCCCCTTCAACTATTTAAATTTATTGGCCATCCTACTGTATTCCATAGTACCAGAATACAAAAGTGACCACCCCTTTCAATCCATCTTGCTGTTTTAAAAATAGTAACTCTCCACTAAACCCTAACTTTTTAAACAGGTAAAACTTAAGTTACCTGCTTTCACATTTAACTTCTCTAGTGCACACTGCAGTGTGCACTTTTTCATCTTACCTTTAAGCATCCCTGTGACTAGCACTTGCTCTAATACCTGCTGGAAAGCACTAGGAGGCCTTAAACGGATACAAGCACTCAACTCTCCTTCAATGTTACGGGTTGTACAGTTGTTTGTGGGTTACGGTTTAGGTGTAGAAACACCTGTCTAAAGCAATACTAAGTACTAATGTTTATTATTTTTGTTATGTTTCAGTAAGGGAAAGGTCACTATTTACATGTTACAGGCAGTGAATGCATTGGAAGTTATAGGAGAAGTCAGACAGATTTATACTGCAGCAAAGAGCAAGTAAGGTAAAGTATGATATGGTAGGTAAAATGGGGGAGGATTTTTGGAGTATTGATATAGCACAGAATAGACAAGAAGGATGGGAGCTCAAGAGAATGCCATGTCTTTCAGTATAAAGGAAATTACCAGGGAAACTTGTAGTTCTAATGGGAGTACATGTTCCCTGCAGAAGACCCATCCCTATTTATTACAGAGGAATAGGATAGCTATGTTGGACATGACAGTAAATAACATACATTATTAATATGCCCCTCTTGTGGTAAACATCAGTGTTGGATGTTGTTTGCTGGACAATGATGGTTTGATTGATGCCGGTTCAGTGTTATAGTTGGGGGAAAGAGATAGTCAAAAGTAAGACAGAGAGGGTTTGGTGCATAGAAACACTGGAATATCACATGTTCAAAATGGTGACTAGAAGGAAGGAGAGCTTCTGTACAATCAAAGCACTTTTACTTCCTAGGTCTTTATAAATCATCCCATTATGCCTTTTTTGTGCAAACCATGATTCCATCCTGCATGTCATCTATTTATTTTCATCCTGCTCTCTAATATTAATCCTCACTAGGCTTTTTACTGTCTCATAACACAACCAGTTTCCTTTCTTAAATTTCCATTGTTGGTCTCATTTCCTTGAAGGTTGTAGACTCCTTACTTTCCTAGCCTTTTCATCAGCTCCTCTGTTTGGATCTCTTCTGGCCTTGTCCATTTCCACCGGATGTTTTTATCCCTTGCCTTTTCCATGAGATTTAATAGCATTCTTCTACCAGTCCCACCCTGCTTTCTCTGCTTTCTCTTTCTTATACCTCCCAATATAATGCTCCTCCATTTTCCATTGTGGACACTACGTCTTCACGTTCTGACTCCAGACGCATTGTTCTTTTCTCACAGTTTGATACTTCTACCTCCATAATGGTCTGGCCCCATCTTTTCAAATCCTCTGGCTTGTCACCACATATTTTAGTATTTCCAACATATCTCATCCTCCATCCTGTTTTATTTTTGTCCGGAATCTCTATCCAGTTTATTCTTAGTCCTCATTCATTCCATACAGCTTGTCTCATAATTTTTGTCCCACTTCCTACAACCTATCTCTCAGGAGAACTGGGATATAGCATAGAATAGACAAGAAGGATGGGAGCTCAAGAGAATGCCATGTCTTTCAGTATAAAGGAAATTACCAGGGAAACTTGTAGTTCTAATGGGAGTACATGTTCCCTGCAGAAGACCCATCCCTATTTATTACAGAGGAATAGGATAGCTATGTTGGACATGACAGTAAATAACATACATTATTAATATGCCCCTCTTGTGGTCCTTATTAGGGTAAACATCAGTGTTGGATGTTGTTTGCTGGACAATGATGGTTTGATTGATGCCAGTTCAGTGTTATAGTTGGGGGAAAGAGACAGTCAAAAGTAAGACAGAGAGGGTTTGGTGCATAGAAACACTGGAATATCACATGTTCAAAATGGTGACTAGAAGGAAGGAGAGCTTCTGTACAATCAAAGCACTTTTACTTCCTAGGTCTTTATAAATCATCCCATTATGCCTTTTTTGTGCAAACCATGATTCCATCCTGCATGTCATCTATTTATTTTCATCCTGCTCTCTAATATTAATCCTCACTAGGCTTTTTACTGTCTCATAACACAACCAGTTTCCTTTCTTAAATTTCCATTGTTGGTCTCATTTCCTTGAAGGTTGTAGACTCCTTACTTTCCTAGCCTTTTCATCAGCTCCTCTGTTTGGATCGATTCTGGCCTTGTCCATTTCCACTGGATGTTTTTATCCCTTGCCTTTTCCATGAGATTTAATAGCATTCTTCTACCAGTCCCACCCTGCTTTCTCTGCTTTCTCTTTCTTATACCTCCCAATATAATGCTCCTCCATTTTCCATTGTGGACACTACTTCTTCACGTTCTGACTCCAGACGCATTGTTCTTTTCTCACAGTTTGATACTTCTACCTCCATAATGGTCTGGCCCCATCTTTTCAAATCCTCTGGCTTGTCACCACATATTTTAGTATTTCCAACATATCTCATCCTCCATCCTGTTTTATTTTTGTCCGGAATCTCTATCCAGTTTATTCTTAGTCCTCATTCATTCCATACAGCTTGTCTCATAATTTTTGTCCCACTTCCTACAACCTATCTCTCAGGAGAACTGGGATATTCCTCAATATATACAATACCCACAGTACAGTCATCATTCTTATCACTAAAATTATTTATGTCAGAGAGTTAACTCTTCTGCTTCAACTGCCCACACTGTTGTTTGTAGGTCTTATCTTATCCCCTCCTTTATGATTCACTGCATTGTCTCTAAAGAAGATCTTCAGCTTGAGGTTTCTTTTCATGATTGGAGCACCCAGTTCTCTCATTTAGCACAAGCAACTGTCATAATAATCACATTTTAGAAAGATTTTCTAGTCATGACTCCAAGCCAAATGCTTCAAAGATCCTTAGGGTATCAGGAAGTATATCCTAACAAACATGAGGAGAAGCATGCATTCATCTGCAAGTAAATGAGAGGTGCATCCTTCCATCATTTCTACAATCCTTCACTCACTCTTTTTACCAGGACATTCAGTGCTAACAAAAAAATAAAACAGTCACAGTAGGCAGCCTTCTCTTAGCACCTGTCTCTAGATGAACTCTTTCAGGCAAAAGTCCATATGTTTCTCTTATCAGCCTGCCACCTGATTATATCACCTAAACATGTGAAGGAAAGGTTAATTTGCTTTTATTTTTTGTATTTTGTATTACTTTATTGCCTTTCTATATTTTGAATACTGTGGTTTGTTTTCTTTACCTTGTGTTTTACTTGCATTCTGCTTTAACAGCATATAAAAACTTCAGAAGAGACCACAGCTCTGTCTCTTCTGAGTCAGGCAGAATTTTTTTCCCGCCCTCCCACCTGGTTACAGTTGTCTTGTTAAATACCACTGTCTTTCTAGTTGCCTGCCTCTTATGTTAATCTGACCATATATCTCATTTCCTCTCTACTTTCCCTGGCTTGTGTGAGTAATCACAAAATCAGCATTTTTGAAATCCCTCCCCTTCAACTATTTAAATTTATTGGCCATCCTACTGTATTCCATAGTACCAGAATACAAAAGTGACCACCCCTTTCAATCCATCTTGCTGTTTTAAAAATAGTAACTCTCCACTAAACCTTAACTTTTTAAACAGGTAAAACTTAAGTTACCTACTTTCACATCTAACTTCTCTAGTGCACACTGCAGTGTGCATTTTTTTTTTCATCTTACCTTTAAGCATCCCTGTGACTAGCACTTGCTCTAATACCTGCTGGAAAGCACTAGGAGGCCTTAAACGGATACAAGCACTCAACTCTCCTTGTTAATAAGGAGAAATTAATAGTAGGCACTAAACAGCCTATAATTGCAAAGTACCTTGCTAAGGTAAGGGTAAACAGCTCCTGTACTTTACAAAAAAAAAAGCACCAAACCAGGCATGTCCAAGGGCCAGCTTCCTGTGATTTCTCCTGTCCACCTGGTGAATCTGGGCATACTGGGGCAATGCAGCAATTGCCTCATGTACACAGACAACCCTCTCCTCCTACCACCCAATGCTACAACCTGTGAGAGATGCACTTACATAGCCAAAATGGAAGCAAAGCTCTCTCCACCCAAGATTGTGCTAGACAGTCAAGAGGAGAAGGTTAACACTGCACTACACCTCAAGCAACACATAGCCCTTCTAAACCCACACCGCCAACACCCACATATAGCAACGCTAAATCCACATATGCAGAGGCCCTTAACAAAATGAATGACTTCAACAATTGGCTAAGCTTCTGGTGTCAAAGGGGATCCAGTATCTGTCTTCCTGGGACAACATGATCAACAGACCACAATGCTTTGCCAGAGATGGTCTGCACCTGTCGCCCCTGGGATTCAGGTTACTGGCTAAGGCTCTTGCCACCCCTATAGTGCCTTTTTTAGGCAAAGTTCAAAGGACAAAACCACCACTGTAACAGGTACAAGCATGCAAAATCTGAAGGTAATGCTACTCAATGCTAGAAGTCTAAACCTCAAAATGCACTCTCTCGAGGCACTCCTAAAAATGGAGAACATCGATATCTGTACAGTAACTGAGACCTGGTTCAAGGCTCCAGAGAGCACCCCTGCAATACCAGGCTACAACTCTTACCACACTTTTCGGCCACCAAACCAAGACTGAAACACTAAAGGTGGAGGAGTGTCAATATTCACCAAGGATATTCACACCACCAGGCTAGTTGTCCAACACAATGCATCTGAAATTTTCCAGGTGCAACTAACACTAGGTAAGACTGCAATCCAAATTGTAGCTTGCTACAGATCCCACACCATACCCCAAGATTCTCACTACACCTTTCTAAACATACTGTAAATATTAAGATAGAACCAAGCACCCTAATACTAGGTGATTTTAACTACTCTGCCATTAACTGGAAAAACTACTCATGTACCAACACCTTTGCCCAACGGTTCTTGGAATTCATAAATTCCAACGCCCTGGATCAACTAATCCATAGTCCCACCAAGGGCTCCAATATCCTAGACCTGGTCATTATCAACATGGGAAATCGATGCTCCACACCTATGGTCACCCCCTCATTAGTCAGATCTGACCATAAGCTAATCACCCTTAACATCCACATCCCACCCCCCAGTAAGGAAACCTCCATAAAAAACTTCTCCAAAGCCAACTTCATGCTACTCAAGTCAGAAGTGACAAACTTCATGACACCCATGCAGATGGGAACTGAAAGTTCAACTGCTGAATCGTACACTAAGGCACTGTACGAGCACATCCACTCATGCATGAATCGTGCCATCCCAAATGGAACCAAGATGCTCTCATCCAAAAAAGGAAGCCAATTTGGTGGTCCCCTGCCATAAACAAACTTTACAACAAAAGGAAGAAACTGTTGCAGAAAAGAGGAAAATCCCAGGATGCAAAAAACTCCCTTACCAGCCTCAGTAAGAAACTGAGATCCCTCATAAAATCCTCCAAAGCTAGTTACGAAAATAAAATTGCCAAAGATTCCAAAGACAACCACAAGGCATTCTGTAACTATGTCAAGAATCTAAATGGCAATGCTCAGATCTGCTCTGAGCTAAAGCAGAATGGCATTAAATATACTGATTCCAAGGATATTCCCAATATCCTGGCAGATCGATTCAGTGCCAACTTCACCCTCCTCTCACCCACTAAATGGCCCATCTCAATACCGGAAGATTGCCAAATTCTGGTAATAATGGCCACACAGGTAAAAAACGCACTCTCCAAAGCTAAGAATACAACATCCATGGGACCAGATGACATCCTGGGCTGTGTATTACATGAACTACAGTATGAACTGGCACCTCACCTAAGTGTCATGTTTAATCATAGCCTCACCTCAGGTTTCCTGCCCACTGAGTGGCACAGAGCTACAGTTATCCCACTCCACAAGGGGGGATCCACCTTGGATCCCAGAAACTACCATCCCATCAGTCTGATGAGCCTTATCTGCAAGGCCATGGAGTGTATTATCATGGAACTTATAAACAAAGACATTGGTAACCTTCAAACACTGGACCCCACCCAGTTTGGGTTCGTGAAGGGCCGATCTTGTCTCCTAAACCTGATTGACTTCTTCAAATCAGTCTCCAGAGCCATGGACAAGGGTAAGGTGGTCCACACAGCCTATCTAGACCTTGCCAAGGCCTTTGACACCATCCCCCACTCTGGAATCGTAGATAAACTTACTAAGCTGGGCATTAATCCCTACATCACCCAATGGGTTGCTAACTGGCTTACTGATAGAACCCACACTGTAAAAGTAGCTGACTCCAAATCCAGTTCCAGACAAGTGACAAGTGGAGTACCTCAGGGTTCAGTCCTGGGACCGCTCTTGTTTGGCATCTACTTCTCTGAAGTACAGGCCAACACTAAGGGACTCTGGCTAACAAAGTTCGCAGATGACTGCAAACTGGGAGCCATTACTGAATCCCCAAATGATGTGGATACTCTACAAAAGGGCCTTACAGAAACAGATGCTTGGTGCCAGAGCCATGGGCTCAAGCTCAATGCCAAGAAATGTATAGTTATCCCCTATGGGAAAAAACATGTATCCATGAATTACCATATAGGTGGCAGTACACGAAATACCGAAAGTGTGATAAGAGACTTAGGGACACAGGTGGACAGTGGTCTCACCTTTGATAAACACATCGCCACAACAGTCAGGAAATCCTTTTATATGGCACACCTCATCACTAAGGGCTTTTCACCCAGATAAAAGGAGGTCATTGTCCCACTGTACTCATCCCTCATTAGACCCATTATAGAATACAATGCCCCGTTTGGTTTGTACCTCTCAAGACATCTGCAACAACTGGAAAGGCCACAGAAATACCTCACTAAAAGAACCACAGGCCTAAAGTAGATGCCCTACACTGACCGCCTTAAAAAACTCCAGCTATACTCTGTCACATATTGTCTACTCAGAGGCGATCTCTGCTTAACATACAAGGCCATGTCAGACCCAGAGCTGTTGAACATGCTACACTTAAAGAAATCCCAATCCCTCAGAGCCACAAGCTCCAGGGATT
The DNA here is from genome assembly GCF_019279795.1 of Protopterus annectens. NCBI lineage: Eukaryota > Metazoa > Chordata > Ceratodontiformes > Protopteridae > Protopterus > Protopterus annectens. The sequence continues at coordinate 117,040,411 of NC_056734.1, forward strand.
TAAACCTTGTCATCACAATAAACAAAACATGCTGGAGGGATAGGTTCCTGACCCAGAGACTCCCCAGACTCTGGAATAGATTGCCCATACATGTCAAGCAGAGTGCCTCTTTGGCCCTCTTCAAAAGGAACCTTGACGATTGGATGGGAGAAAGGAAATTCAACCCGGGGATCACGTCAGTCACCCTGCTAGACAGGGGTCCAGGAAAGTAAATAGTGTGGGAAGAAATAGCCAGGGAATTGTTATGGCTAGGCTTGTATAGGCCCTAGGGCTGATAGCCTAGTACCAACCTATGAACCTATGAAATCTATGAACCTATTCTGTGAGCCTCCACCTTAAACTGATGTATTCAATTACTATGAACAAATGAAACAGAGACTTTCTTTATGTCAGTAAACCACCATGCCCTCCAAAACATTTTCTTTTGTCACATTCACCGACTTTATCAGTGCCATCAATTATTCAGCGAAGGACCTCCAGCCATGAGCACTCTGGTAAACATGCTGGAATTCACATTAGTAAGGGAATTCAGCCCATAATTTGCACAGCCTATTCTTTCTTTTTCTGTTAGCAATCCCTTATGACTGTCTGTTCCATATATTATGTAAAATCCTTTCACTTACTGCCCCCTAAAATACTCTTACCTGTTAACAGTCTTGTTAACTTACAGAAGTTTACTAGATTACCATCAAGTCCAGCTGCCTTACCCCCTGTAAGATACCTAATGGGATTCATTATTTTCTCTTTACCTGTGCCTTTATTAAATTTCTCCTGTAGTCTTTTACCTACCTGTAGTCCATATTATCTACTCAGAGTACCCATCTTCATTTCCTGTTATTTTCTGTATTATTTCTGCATGTTTCCATCTGATTGTTCAAATTACATGCAAGAGATTTCCATTTCCTTTCTCCTTTCATCAAGTAAACTGCATTTCTCTAATCCAATTTTGTCTCTGTCTTCATAGATTTCTCTTCATTAATCCCAAATTTAAAGTGCATTATCCTCTTCATCTTAACTTCTTCCTCTTGTATACCTACTACCCTTTCCTTCAGCAAAAGTTCTACTGCTCTTCCTCTATCTGTCTCCTTTCCTGTTATCCATTTGTTTCTCAGGTCTCTTCACTCCATGATCCTTCCTCTCAGTATTGTTTTAAGTCTATACCATATGATCTAATTTCTAAGTTCTACCATATGATCTAATTTCCAAGTTCTTCACTCTTGACATTCAACCTGGAGACCCTTGGTACCATATCTGTTATCCAATGCACATCATCTATCCTTCTTCACTTCCATAGATCCCACATTCCTTTAACAACTCATTCCCCATTCCAGTTTAAGGTGACAATGTATGGTTGGAGATATAATGCTCTCCTACTGAAACCTACACAACTTCCCCTAGTGTAACATCACTTCAGCAAAAGTCTGTGTATTCCATTAGTCTGTTTTCTCTCATTTCGCTGAGCTTGTATAATAAACATATAATGGTTTAATTGCTGTTCCTTGCCAACTTTATATTCACTGGTAATAACACAGCAACAATATAGCTATTAATGGAAAATTAAAGAAGACATCACTCCAGATGACTGGAGAAAAGCCAATATTATTTGACTGTCCAAAAGTAGTAATGGACAAAATTTTCATGAATAGCCATCCTGTAAATACACTTAGTTGTCTGGCTTAGACATTAAACAAAATGAGCACACCCAAAAATCTGTAATCTCCTCACAGAATATAATAATTTGTCACAATCACAAAATGGCTTTAGATCGGAACATGGAACTCACATAGACATTAATAAGCTTATTGAATATGTTTCTACTAACTCAGACCAGGGTCTCTAAATAGCAGGTATCTTTCTGGATTTTTTCAAGGCTTTCTGTTTAATAGATAATAAACTATTTTGATATGTACCTAAACAGGAGCCTCCAACAACTGGTATGTCCACACAGGTTCCTCACTAAAAGAATACAGGGCGCAAATAACATCAGGTATACAGACTGCCTGAGAGCCTTATTCCTATATTCTGTCTCCTACAGACAGTTGAGGGAAGATTTATGCCTGGCATACAAGGCATTGTCAGACCTCACTCGATGAACCTCCTGCAAATCGGAAAAACAAACAGCACCGAATTACCTGTTCTAAAAACCTAAACCTTGCCTGTGATATAAATAGGACCTGCTGGAGACATAGGTATGTATCCCACAGACTACCCCTTCTGTGGAACAGGCTTTCTATCCATGTGATGCAGATTTCCTCTCTAACTCAATTCAAGTGTAACTTGGACAATTGGATGGGGAACTGGAAATTCACCCCTGATTTGGCACCTATGCCTGTAATGGACATGGGTAGCTTGTAAATGGTTCATCTTCCAGGCCCCTGATTGTAAATATTTAATCTCCCAAGCTCCTGCTTACACTACCAAGGGTTCCAGAACTTGTTAGAGATTTGGAATAGATGCTTAGGTTTATCCCAGTGGTCATTAGCCTAGTATACACCTATGAACATATTTGTTAAATGACTAAAGTAGAAGGCCTTAGTGTGTTAGTTGTTTAGTACTTGAAGAGGTGACCAAGTACATAACATGAATAAAGCAAATAATGACATGTCAAAATGTTCCCTCAGAACCACATCTCTCTAATACAAGACTTCCATATGGCTGTGTCCTAAGGCATCTGCCGTTCTCAGTATATACTAATGAGATGTAACTATGCACAAATTAAATACAAGTCTAGTATGCAAAGAATGGTACACCGATTCACAGTGCTGCAGCCCCAGATAATCTGGTACAATAACTGTAGACACAATTCATCTACTCCCTTACAGACTGAACTTCAACAGTAGTCTCATACTTAATGAAAACAATCTAACATCATCCCTTTGCTTTGTATTTCTTTATATTCTTTTTGTTGACCAGGTAGAGCACTTTAGGAATATAGTCTAGTTTCTGGTTAGATGTCCGATAGTGTTATATAAACTTCATTTTCTACATTCTGTTCTCATTTGTATGTTTACCTCTAGTAATATGCTACGAATTCCTTTCATTCAAGAAATGTATTTTTTATTATCCACATACATTTACTACAAATCCTGTCCTATTGTAAGTGTGTCTACCTTATATCTCAAGCATACCTCATTATGAGGAATGTTTCTCATTCTGAGTCTTAAAATGTCTATGTTTCTTATTGCTCCACATTGAAAGAATCTGTCACATATTCAGTATTAAGAATAATTTTAATAACTGATCTTCTTCTTATTTTTGGCTTTTTCTGGTTAAGGGTCGCCACAGCGGATCACCTGTCCGTTCATGATTGGCAGTAGAGTTTTATGGTGTCGAGTTGCCAGCCTGGCACCCAACCTTCCACAGAAGGCACACACACACTCACTCACACCTAGGGCCAATTTAGAGTGTCCAATCCACCTACAGCATGTCTTTGTGATATGGGGGGAAACCAGAGCACCCGGAGAAAACCCATGCGACCACAGGGAGGACATGCAGACTCCACACAGAAGGCACCCCAGCTCAGGATTGAACCAGAAAACCTCTTGCTGTGAGGTGACAACGCTAACCGTTGCACCACTGTGGCCGCCCATTTTTAATAACTGATATCCATGGTAAATAATACTGAATCATATTAATTCATCAAAAGAATGCTTAATAAGTGTAATGTAACACATTTTAAACATCCTGTGAGCTTTCTAGTTGAAGTTGTTAATAATCTGTTAGCATGTGTTCCTGAGTTTGCCCATTTGTTCCACATTATGACTGGCAATGTTCCACATTCTAGAGCTGGAAGGTTTTGAACCATGATCTTTACCTCTCACCTTCTGATCTTTTGTCAGGTAGCTACATGTTTATACTTCGTGAATAAAACAGATAATGTTGCCTGATAAAAGAAGGTATGGTAAATTCATAATCATTAGAACCATGGCAAACCTACAGCATATATGTTCCAAAACAGTAGTCTATGATGTCATTAGCCCAGATAATTTTCACATGGCTGAACTGCTATTCTCTGCAACTTCCATAATAATTTATTTTTATTAGTTCATGTTACCTTTGATGTTTTATATTTTGTTGATACTTCACCAACACCTAGGTAGAACTCTTGAACTTATACAGACTTCATCAGAACTATAGACTCATCATGAAACCACCCACTTTTATACCACCACCAAGGTTGATTGATTTTAATTACTCCTAAAATTAAGACACATACCCATCCCACCACCCATATACCTAACATATAATATAATATAAAACAAACCATGAATAAAATATATATATTACATAAAATAAAAATATAAAAATAAAAAAGATAAAATCAGTACAAATGAAAAAAATAAATAAAATATTTGTTAATCCAACACAATATTAATACAAAACAAAATGATGATAAAAAAAACAAATGTTATGGCAGATTAGCCCAGTATATATATTAACTTTAGTTAGTGGGGCTAAACTAATATGGTCATTAATTCCAGGATAACTAGTGGCATTTAACCTTATTTGCCACTTAGTTCAAGGTAAGAGCCAGGTCAACTTGTCTACAAATTGTGTGTGTCTAATAAATGGTATATTTGAGAAGTTCCTTGGTTGGACTGATTTGGACTGATCGAGTTTCTGTGTAAGAATAATGTTTTATATTTTGTTGATATTATATAATTCTTGTTGAAATGTCTTGTGCTATTTGCTTATGGATTGCATTAGGGCAGGATGCACTAAAAACTGATCCCTATTCTGACACAGCACCAGTCCTGTAAACACAAACAAATGCATCAGTGGTCACTGTTAATTAATTAAACGGTGCTTTTTTTCTAAATGATATGTGACAGGCAGTGATGAATTTGAACTTTCCTATAATACCTAGGGTCTTTGTACTGGGATTTTTGCACACTGGAAAACTGTGTACTGCACAGATATATTTTGGCTTATATGTAATTAAAGGGAGTAACGATGTAGTGAATATAGCAGAGGAAAGAAAAAGCTTATCTAAGAAATACAAGCATTGGGATCCATAATAAAACAATGAAAAATTAACTACTGAGCTGAGTTTATTGTGTGAAGTGTCATTTTGGGGGATGGGGCAAGGACAACCCCCCCACAGCCTCCACACTTCTTGCTTAAATATACTTATTTCAAGGTCATGCAGTCTCCTCAAGAGAAAAGGGCAAATCCCTGCCTCCCTACAAATAATTAAATGTGGATGCATTGTTCCCATGTGTAACAAACTACTGGTTCATTGCATTTGTTTTGATGAAATCCAATCTGACAGTTCATACGTCAAGTGAATTGGCATGCACCCACTTAGATGGTCTGGCATGCTTATCCAGCTAGTGTGACTTTGACTTAAGACATCCTGCATTTGAAAGACCAGTAGATAACAGGAGTACCAAAATCTATACTTACATCATCATCATCATCTTCTTCACTATCACCTTCATCGTTGTGGTATTTTTGTGTGTAACACACCATCTGGCTACCATTACTCATTCTGCATTTAGGGTAGAGTATGCACTTCTGGAATATGACAAATCCATTTTCAGTAACTTTACTTATCCTTCTGTTACTGACCATTGCTGTAAGGGCACTAAACTCACCCAGAATAAGTTCTAATATGGAGCCAAGCTACTAGCAGGAGATCAGAAAGGCTCAGCATCTAGGAACATATTTTTGGTGAACATGTTCTACTCCTTTGGAAAAAATCTTTGTGAATAAAATTATTGGTAAAAACAATTCAAGGAATATCCAAGCAAAAAATATATATATATATACATTTGTATTTCATTAAAGACGAGTGACAGTCTATTACTTTAAAGGCATTAACTTTAGGAAAAACAGGCAATGGGCATTGTTACTAAACCTTAGCAACTGAAGCAAACTGAAGAGTTTAACTAGAACAGCCCAGTATGAAGATTTCAAAGATGTTGTTACCCAACATCAAACTAGATACAAAATGCTGAGTTGATCACTTTCATAAGCAGACAGTGGAATTCAGGAGAGTGAAGATAAGATTATTATTGCTACAACATTTGTGTGTCTTTCTAGATAGGTTTGAATACCAGGAAAGTAGTTCATGATATAATAATTCAGGACTGTATGAATTCCCAAAATGGATTAAGAAAAATGATCCCACAACTTTTTTTTAAACTCAGAAATTGCTTCAGCTACTTGATCTTCTGGTGACCTTCTCCTGTGGTCTGCAAGGGCAGATTCTTTGGATTCAAACCTTTCACAAAAGATAAAGAATCCAGTTGTAACACAGCAGAGCTCCTCTCATGTGCCAGTGGAATATTAGTACAGAGGACAGGCAGGAATAATCATTTAGTGATCAGCATGGGCAGAAAACCAACGTGAGATAAAGAGTTTTCTAATTAATTGATGAAAAAATGAGAATACTAATTACTGATCAAAACACTTTAAATCACAAAATATAAAAGCATCTCAACTTTTACCATCAAAACTTTAAGTTGTGCTTTTCACTGCTATGCAGGTTCATGATACCTCTGGGGATGTTAAACAATCCACTTAAACTGTACTGATGAGATCAGAAAAAGGCCAAAATATGGCACATTTACAGCTAGTGGCCTGAATGTACCCATACAGATTTAAAAAGTAAAATGTAAAAAGTCATGTATATTCAGAAGTCATGTAGCTGAAACACTGGTATGTCCTTAAGGGCCATTTGCATATATCCCATGGGCCTCCACTAATGGAGGTTTAAAGTGCACAGTGAAGACTCTAGTTTAGCTGGGTCTTTCTTGCAGTCTTTACTGAATGGTTTATCTGTGTGACCTTTTTTACCCTTTTATTTGGCTGTAAGAAACAGAACATCTCTGTTTAGAACAAATTGACTGTATGCCTAGCTCTATTAAATGTTCTTGACAGAGGGCCTTCTAGTCCAAAAAAAATGTGTGTGTGTGTGTGTGTGTGTGTGTGTGTGTGTGTGTGTGTGTGTGTGTGTATATATATATATATATATATATATATATATATATATATATATATATATATATTTACAGGTCTACTTTGTTTAGTTGAATCTCATTTCACTGAATTTCATTTCAACCAGACCACATCGCTGAAAACACAAATTACTGAAAACTCATTTCACTGAACTGCAGTTAGTATATATGGCACTGTGTAGAGTACTGTAAGGCAAGTAAAAGGTATATGCCCTTTTCCCCACTGTAGTGTGATCCTGGAGCTAGTATATATAGTTGGGGTGTGTGTGTCGGGGGCACAGCCCTCCGCATTGGGGGCTGTTGGGGGTGTAGCCCCCCCACTTAGTCTGAGTACATATTGTTTTCTGGAGAGAGTTAGTCATTGGTGTTGCAACTATGCATGTTTATTGTTTAAAATGTATTGTTTTGAAGTTTTTGGTAAAATACAATATAAATTAAACAAGGTGGGGGGCTATGCCCTCACCCCCCAATGTGGGTGTCTGTTCCCCCCAACTATATATACTAAATCCAGGATCGCACTACAGTGAGGAAAAGGGCATATACCTTTTACTTGCCTTACAGTACTGTACACAGTGCCATATATACTAAATTCAGTTTAGTGAACTGAGATTCAGTGAAATGAGTTCATAGGTTCATAGGTTCATAGGTTCATAGGTAGGTACTAGGCTATTGGCCCAAGGGCCTACCTAAGCCTAGCCAATAAGGTTCCCTGGCTTACGCCACCCAAGAAAGTTAATTTAATGTGCCACTGTTGAGCAAAGACACAGAAGTGATCCCCGGGGTGTATTTCCTATTTCCCATCCACTCCTCAAGATTTTTCTTGAAGAGTGCTAATGAAGAACTTTGCTTGACATAGATAGGCAGCCTGTTCCAGAGTATGGGAAATCTCTGGGACAGGAATCTATCCCTTCAGCATGTCCTGTTTATTGTGGTGACAAGGTTTAGGTCCCTAGAGAGTGTAGCTCAGAGGGATTGGGATTTCTTTAGGTGTAGCATGTCCAACAGCTCTGGGTTTGACATAGCTTTATATGTTAGGCAGAGATCACCTCAGATTAGGCGATATGCTACGGAGTAAAGCTAGAGTTTTTTGAGATGGTCAGTGTAGGGCATTTGTTTGAAGCCAGTAATCCTCTTTGTGAGGTACTTCTTTGGCCTTTCCAGCTGCTGCAGATGTCTTGTGAGGTACATTCTAAAAGGGGCGTTGTACTCTATAATGGGTCTAATGAGTGTCGAGTAGAGGGAAACAATGACCTCTTTTTTCCTGGATGAGAACCCTTTTATGATGAGGTGTGCCACGTAGAAGGACTTCCTGACTACTGTGCCGATGTGACTGTCAAATGAGAGACTACTGTCCACCTGGGTCCCAAGGTCTCTTATCACATATTCAGTGTTAAGTAGATTGCTGCCTATGTGGTAGTTCATGGGTACAGAGTTTTTACCAAAGGGGATGACACTGCACTTTTTGACATTGAGCTTGAGGCCATGGCTCTGACACCAGGCACCTGTCTCAGCGAGGCGCTTCTGTAGGATGTCCCACATCATTTGGGGACTTGACTATGACTCCTAGTTTGCAGTCATCTGCGAACTTCATTAGCCTGAGGACTTCTGTGTTAGCCTGTACTTCAGAGAAGTAGATACCAAACAGGAGAGGTCCCAGGACTGAACCCTGTGGTACTCCACTTGTCACTGGTTTGAGGTCAGATTTGGAGTCTGCAACTTTTACAGTGTGGGTTCTGTCAGTGAGCCAGCTGGCAACCCATCTTGTGATGTAGGGATTTATACCTAGTTTAGTGAGAATGGGGAATGGTGTTGAAAGCCTTGGGGAGGTCAAGATAGGCTGTATGAACCACCTTACCCTCATCTACGGCTTTGGTGACTGCCTCAAAGAAGTCGATCAGGTTCAGGAGGCATGATCTGCCTTTCACAAACCCAAACTGGGTGGGATCCAGAGTTTGGAGGTTACCAATGTCTTTGTTTATGAGTTCCATGATGATACGTTCCATGGCCTTGCAGACCAGGCTCGTCAGGCTAATAGGGCAATAGTTCCCGGGATCACTGTGGTGGCTCCCCCTTTGTGGAGTGAGATAACTGTTGCTGTGTGCCATTCAATGGGGACAAAGCCTGATGTGAGGCTATTATTGAACATGGTGCTTAGATGGGGAGCCAGTTAGTTCTAAAGTTCATGTAAAATGCAGCCTGGGATGTTGTTCGGTCCCATGGATACTGTGTTTTTGGCTTTAGAGAGTGCAGCTTTTACCTGTGTAATTATTATTACAGGGACTCTGCATTCTTTCTGTATAGATATGGGCCCTCAGCGATGTGGTCGGGGTGAAATGAAATTCAGTGAAATGAGATTCAATGAAACAAAGTAGCTCCCTATATATATATATATATATATATATATATATATATATATATATATATATATATATATATATATATATATATATATATATATATATATATATATATATATATATATATACACACACACACACACACACACACACACACACACACACACACACACACACACACACATGTGTGTGTGTGTGTGTGTGTGTGTGTGTGTGTGTGTGTGTGCAGTACCCTACATCGAATTGATGCAATATCAATGTCAAAATGCTGAAAAATGGAAAGTGAACAGCTACTGTGCATGCTTCGAGGATTATCCTTGGAGCAAGTGAAACCAAAAGAAAGTGTTTTTGCTAATTATATATGCTAACTGAGAGATCACACAATTTCTGGGAAAAGGGCATATTCCCCTACCTGGGCATTATCAATATTGCACAGATATCGATCATCGTCAACCAAATAGTGTCGGCCAAACAGATATCAATCTTGTGTCCGTTCACATAAAAAGACCAATATATATATATATATGTACACACAAACACACACGTACACACACACACACACACACACACACACACACACACACACACACACACACACACACACACACACACACACACACACACACACACACACACACACATCACAAAGAATAAAAACAGTAAGTGTTAATCTGATAAAATTACTAACTTATAGTAGCCCCAAAGTTCTCAGTAAAAGCTACAAGAATTCAAATCTTCAAACTGTGTACCACTTTGAAAACCTAAAGATGTCTTCTTAAAATTGTTGGCAATAGTAATGAAGATATAGTGAAATGATCTTTTAATTAAAGGTGCTGTTATAGGACATTGCATTAAGATATTGGTTATATTTGGACTTAAGAGGCATTACATGTTATTGTGAAGGCTGCCAGCCTAGCTAGATAGAATTTTGTAAATAATTATATGTCATTGTAAATATTAATGTAATCCACAAGCTTGGTCTACAAATGTAAAGAGAACTATGTGTTATGTTTAAACTATATGTTGCACTGAGCTTCAAAAATGTAACCACAGTGCATTCTGCTGGAAGAAAGCTGATAAGTCAAGCATTGTATGACTGATCTCAAGCTCGAAGACAGGATATCTGGACTAAGGAATTCTTTCTATTGTCTTAGGACAAGAGTTAATTACTAGACTTTACATGTAAAATGTATTTTGTTGCTGTGGCTTCCTCCAGGTGCAGCTTACTAAGAAATTTAAATTTTGAGTTTCTGTTAGCCTGGGAACCAGAGAAGTGTCAAAAATGATGTAATGTGAAATGACTCAGCAGTACTGTGTTATCAATTTAAGACTTTCTCAGGGAGAGAGAATTAAGCATTTTGGATGTTGTCTGAACCTGAACACATCAACTCAGCAGCACTCTGCCTTTGCTCTGTAAGCAAGATATTTATTTAAAATAGTGGTTTCTCTTAAAGATAGATAGAAATAGCCAGATTAGTCTAGCTGTTTTTTATATTTATGTCAGGCAATTCTACAGTATTATTTTAAAGCATTTTCCTGAGATCTCTGAACTCTGTAATGTCATTGTGTTGAAGTAATAAGTATTGTCTTGTGTTTTTATTTATTATTAAATATTTTTAAACCTTTCAGCTGTGGCTGTTTTGTTTAGAGATAATTTAAGCTCTAGAGTACTTGCATGTATTTAGTGATACTGTCCAAGCACTCCAATAGCTTTAGCCCTGGGTCACACTTACTATTTGGATAATAATATTGCACAGTAAAATTTGACACCCTTTGGTAAGGGTCTTATTAGTTGCTGATAAATAGTGGTTGGTGGCTTACTACCTTATAGCCTGGGCAGAAAGGGGCATAGCTGGAGAACCTGTGTCAGCCTTCCCCAGGAGTGTCTGTGTGTTTGTATATAACTCATATCTTAAAGTGTGTGTGTGTGTGTGTGTGTGTGTGTGTGTGTGTGTGTGTGTGTGTGTGTGTGTGTGTGTGTGTGTGTGTGTGTGCATGTCGGCTACTTGGGCAGGGACACAAAGTACTGGTTGGACAGAGAGGGTGCTGGAGGTTTTGGCTTGACCACTAGGCTGAGATCTGTACCCTATAGCTGTGCCAATGAGGAGTCTTATTGGGGATCTGGAAAGAAAGGGAGAAATCAGCCCTAGACTGACTGTGATCTCAGTGTGCTGTTAAGGGAAATTGTACTTTACTGTGTGTGTACTTGTTATCCTTCCCAATGTGCATGCCCATCACTGGTGCTAGTGGTGAGGACTGAGGCTCCTTGATTACTGGGTCAGTGCATGGGACTCACAGTTATCACACTTCTTTTTTTCATGGACAGCCAAGGGAAAAGAAGACCAAAAGGGTCAGATACTTAAAATTCTATAGGAATAGTATAACAGTGTTTTTTTTCATTAAAGTGCAGTATAGCTGTTATAGTGTGGTCAGCCAATCAGCAAACAGGAGGCGGCATCAGCTGATGATAACTTTGTGCCTCAGTAACAATATTTTATAAAAAAATGACATTAGTTAACTTTTATCTTGCGCAGCTGTAGATAATGCTATGTATATTACCATCCCACTGTCCTTTCCTACCACTTGGTATGCTGTCTGAATACATTGAGACGATCAGTTATTATGTGTCACATTACTGTGGGGTGGCCATTTGTGCCTTTGCTTGTATCATTCTTATTATTTTGCCTCTAAGTATGCATGTATTGCAGATATTATTGCCTTATGAGGGGAAGCATATCATGTTTTCTCTCCCTCTCTCTCTCTCTCTAGCCTTTGTAAAATATCAGTTCTGAAAGCATTAGTCTGCTACAGACAAAGAACTGATGCCTGTGGCATCCTACTGGTAAGCTCTCCTTCAACAATTTCTCTGCAGCGCCAGTTTATGATCTCTATGTTTTTATTCCTTTACTAACTAGAGTAAGGGTGAATTGTGTCTTTTCAAGTATGACTCAGGAGCATTAGTATAATAAATTGACTTGCTCAGAGTCATACCAATGCCAGAAGAGAGGGTTGGAGTTGCACTCTGGTTAGCAGAATTTTATTTGTTTGGTGCTCAGTGCCTTAACTCACTATACCATACTGATAGCCAGGTCCACATTTGTCAATATATTTCTTCCTTTCTTATGAAATGGAGGTTGAGATCCTTGCTAATTAATCACCAAAATGTTACTGTAAGTTTGTATGAAATGCTACCACTAGTCTGAATGCACGTTAATATGGAATTTAAGTCACAGAAGCTACAGAGATTTATTTTTCTACTGATGGAATGATGTCAGCATTTTATATAGCACTATGTGTTCTGTTTCATAGAAAGGACTACAGCAGTCCCTATCCAGTCTTTTGAATTCATGCCTATCTTGATATTTTAAACATGGTGTCAGGAGCTGTATATGTTTTTAGATGTTGACATGTCAAGAACAGTAATTTCATCTGATGTGTGTAATTTATAATAGTCCTTTTTAGCAGAAAATGCTTCCTGTCAAAAGCTAAATTACTTCATGCTGGAATGGAATTTGTTGTGTGTTTTAGCAGCTTAAAACTTTTGGTTAATTTTGAAATGGTTGTAATCTTCAATGAGAACTGAATTAGGGCCGCTGCTGTTATTTTCTTTCTGTTTGGGATTGTCATTAGTATCTGGAAAACCTGTAATGTGCTGAAAAAAAATGGCTCAAGATTCTTGTATTTTTTTCTTCATTCTGGATTGAGAACATAATTAATTGTTATCATACCCGAAGCTGCAAAGCATTTTCTACAGGGACTGTAGAAGTGAAAATAAAAGCCTAGTGTCCCAGAGACTGTAAACTAAATCTATGATAATCTACCTGTGTGTCATCTGCAGCCAATGGTCATTTTACTGACATAGTGGTAGTTTTCAAATATCTTCTGTAGGAAATTGTCTGCCATCACCTATCTTTTTAAAATATTATCTTTGTTTTCTGTGCAATTGACTTACAGGTTTGCATATTTTCATTGGTCTTTTTATGAATTTTACCTGACTTTTCTCATCTGAAATACATTCTTTTCATACAATGATTTATAGATACTGGTAGTCAGAGGTATAGCTATATATTCTTGGGCCCATTGCCATCTCCTGATCTAACACCCCTTCATAAAAAAGCTCTTCTGGGACTTGAAGAGTGAAAATAAAACATGTACCTCTCTTGCAGAGAGTATGAACATGAAGAGCTAAAAATACCTTTTCTTCTTTTAAACTACACTAACTGCTTGCAACATTTGTAGCAGCCATTTCCTGTGGGTTGTAACATACAGGGAGCAGTGCAGCACACAATTTTGACCACAAATGCAATACCGGCATGTAAATGCACCGAGGAGGGATCAGGATTGTTCAATGGCATCTCCTAATGCTATGTGTCTCAGGTAGATGTCCCCTTCACCTCACCCTAGCTATGCTACTACTTGTGGCTGATGTATCATTTTTTAGTTTATAAAGGGTAACCTCACAGTGTTAGTGTGGCTGTTGATATTCTTTCATTTTGATGAGAGACTGGTTAAATGCTGCTATAATTTAATATATAGGTTGGCTTATTTGGGAGAGTATTCAGTAATGGAGATCTTAGTATTAGATAGGTCTAGCTGGTGGCAGTGTATACTGGGAACACATGAAAGGAACACTATCACTGGACAGATGTCAGCAGCCCTCCTGGGAAACACTGTGTGTGTGTGTGTGTGTGTGTGTGTGTGTGTGTGTGTGTGTGTGTGTGTGTGTGTGTGTCTGCCTGTCTGTCTATGTACTTTTGTGTGCTTGCATGTGTGTATATGTGTTTTACTGCATGTGTGTGTGTACAAAAAATAGTTTGCTGAAATCTTAGCTACTGTTAGCAAAATTGTACTAAAAGGTACCCGGCTCAGTCTAAGGTGGGTGAAATCATGGGGATCCAGTGTATTGGCATAAGATACTTTCTGTAGGTTAAAGTGTATTTGGGTGTGTTAGGTATTGGCCATAACATGAGGGAGTAGTGCGCATTTTCCTTAAGCTCTTAAGCCACTCACCCCCTTGCATAATATTGGTTTCAATGATAAATGATTTGTGAACTGTAACACCTGTTCTTCACATATTCAGCACCAATGGTGCAGATCTATTCTCCATAACCCCTGCATACATCACATGTGGTTTCCAGAATCTCCCCTAACTCATGTATTTCAGACAGGATGCCATCTTACCTCATTTGCTTGTCAAACTTCATTTTTTGTGATATTATATCCTTTGTAAATGACACATGCCTTCTTTTTCAATCTTGTTTGTTTATGATAGTTTCTTCTGTATATCTTTCTCTTCAGATATGACTTATGAACATACATCCTCAATTCTAATGCATTATTTTTTTCTCCATACCTTCTAGTTCTGTTTCAGTGCTGAACCCCATTTTATCCAATTTTTCTCTTTTTTGTTAATGTAGATTTATAAAATCCATTTTTCACTTAGCCCATTTGGCTTCTTGTTTTAGTTTTAACATTATCAGAATTGTACTTCTGAATGTCAGGAGCTCCACAAGTTTTTTGATAAGCAGGGGAATTTAATATATTTTTTAATTTTTCCTCGTTGACTGTGTTAGTCCCACTACACTAGTACACTCTTTTGAGAAAAGACCCAAGTTGGTATTTATACTGCTAGGAGAAATGTGGGTAGGGCAATGGGGAACTTTCACTATGGTTTTCAGCAGGTGCCATGGGATTTTCCAGATCCATCACAACTTAGGCAGCTGGAGCCTCAATTTAACATCTCATTCAAAGGACAACACAGATGGGAGTGCATCTCCCCCTAATGCTGCACTGGAGAGTCAACATGTCATCTACCTGGTGTGGGAATAGAACCCTCAGCCTTCTGTATCAAAGAAGAGAGTAATCTGTTGTACCACTAACACTGATCAAGTAAACTACTTTCCTATCCATGTGTTTTTGTGTGGGGCAACAAACATGATGAATGGCATTCTTTTGATGCTGAAATCCTGAATTATGCAGGTATAAAATTAGGCAAATATTTGATGGCATATAAAAGGTTAAAACCTAAATAAAATCTAACACGAAACAAAATAAATCATGTAACAAGAAAAGATAGTTGGGAACAGGTTGAGTTCCAACTGCATAATCATAGCCTTCTGCTTGAGTTACTGACTGCCAATAGTGTTGCATGAAGTTTGTGGAAAGCTAACTCATCTATCAGTTATTTGCTCTTTTTGGGAGATGGACCTTAAGCTACTTTGTATTTGGCAGTTTCTCCTTAAGCCAGCTTCATTTTCATAAAGTAGTATTTGGCAAGCTACAAAACATTTGCACTTTGTATACATCATGCTGTAATGCTACCAGAGTAATTAAGGGCATTCATTTTATTTTCTGAATACAATACCCCGTCCTTTTTTCTATGTCCTTCATATTTTATGAATATCATTTTTTTTTCTTTTCATTTCTTTTGATGTCCACTGAAATGCATAGGGATTTTTATTTTCTTCTACATTGGTTTGTTTTCTTTATTATGATTCCTTTCAAACTAGTCTGTTGTTTTTTTACTCATTCGTAAGTATTTGTGTAGTATGCATTTTTATTTATGTATTAATCAATTAAAAATTTATTTTGCTAACTTAATAAACTGGATAATCAGAAGTCTTCTTAGTCTCAAACTGGGCTTTTGGAAAAGTACAAGATAGAATATAGAACTAAAGTACATATACACAATGAGGTAGACAGAAAATTAAGCAACACTACATAGGTATAACAATATATGAGAGACATTATGAGAACAGAGTAATCGGGCAAACATTGATTATTTATTTATTTTTTCATCATTCTTTAACTATGTATGTGGGCTGGTCCAAGGGCCCTTTTCAGCAGGTACCTAGGCCAGAGCCAGTACAATGCCAAGTACAGGTGAGCAAGAACTTACCTTAAGAGTAGGTGCTCAAATAGATCACTGTTGCAATACTGCTGAAGAATGGGAAGTATCTTCCCATGGGATACCTTATATCCATCCAGTCTACAAAAGCTTAGGCAGCTTCCTCTCACACTGTACATCTGACCTACAAACTATGCACGAGACTGCCTGCTGGTACTTAAGGGATGTATGGGCACAAATTCCTCAGAGCTTTCTTCCCCCAGGAAAAGTCAACTATGGATGAAGGAGAAGAAAGAATTCTGGAGGAAGGAGGGAGGGTGCATATTCTGCAACTATCCTCTACTCAAACATCTACTGTTATGGTAAATTCTTACATAACTGTTCTACATTCTGCATTAGATCACTGTTGTTGTATTATTGATTTATGGGACATTTTTCAAAGCTTTTGGATTGAAAGAAAGGAGATTTGACAACTTTAAATGGAGTCCAATAACCCTTGAAGAATAGTTCTGGCAAAACATATTCAGGTTCTGGAGAATGCATTTATTTAGTAATGTTTTGTGAACGTGTGAATAGAAGACCAGGCAGCTGCTTCTGAAATGGATGTAGAGTCCAGACTTTTGAAAAGAAGAGGCCATCGCTCTGGTAGAATGTGCTTTGACCTGACCTTGAAGTGCTTTCCCATGGAAGGAGTAACAGAAAGAGAAAGAAAGAAAGAAAAAGCTGCTTAGAGATAGTCTATTTACAGACTACAAGTTCCAACTTTTTTCCTTTGGAAGAAGTAAAATTGGTCATTTTCTGATTTTTCTTTTTGTCTTATCCAGGTAGGATCTGATATGCCTGTGGATATCAAGCAAATGAAAAATTATTTCCCCTTTATTGCCGAAGGACTGATAGGTTGATTACATTTTGGTATAAAGGATGGGGTAATTCTGAGGCTAACCCTGTCTTTATGAAACACTAAGAAATATGTGGTGCACATGAGAGCCTGTAACTCAAAAAAATCTTTTGACAGCTATCCAGGCTATTAATAAAACTGTCTTAAAAGTCATTAATTTTAAAGATGCAGAAGGAGATGGTTAAAAAGTTAGAAGGGTTAACTTTTCAAGAACATAATTCAGGTCCCAATGAGGATGAACAGCTTTCCTGTGATGCCTGATGTGGAGGACTCCTTTAAGAAAGTGTTTGACCTCATAATGTGAAGAAGGAACTGGAGCAATTGGCAGGCAGGCTGAAATGGCTGACAAATGCAACTTGATAGAATTGGATGCTAGACCTGAGTTGAGTAGTTCCCACAACTATAATGGGGACTCCTACTTGATATGGGTCTTGTCCTCTGTTGTGGCACTATATAGAAGATGTTTTCCATCTAGTAACATAAGATTTTCTTGTTGTGTGTTTTCTTGACTCTATTATTATCTGGAGCATGTCCTCAGAGTTAAGGTGCCTGAAAAGAATTAGAAGCCCACCATCCAAACAGTGAAGTTCAATGACTTTAGATTGGGATGAATGAGAGTCCCTTTGCTGCATGAGCACTCCATCCTATAAGGTAACTTGCGGTAATTACCTCTGGCTAATTGATAAAAATGGAAAACCAACAATGTCTGAGCCAACTAGCAGCAACATTTTTGGATTGTCTTTCTGAATCTTCAGAATGGTTGTTGGGATGATGAAATATATACAACTGTGATATTACATTAGAATTTGAGGGTCTATATCACCACATCGAATGGTGATAAGTTTGAACTACCTTTGTTCAAACCGAAAGTCCAAAAGCCGTAAACCGCGAAGTTATGGAACATCGATTTTTTTCCCAGGGAAAAAAATCGGTGGCCCATCTTCGGGGCTTTGCTATTTCTTCCACTGTAGTGCGATCTTGGAGTTGGTATATTTAAGTAAGGGGGGTGTGGGGGGTACAGCCCCCCACTTTAGTTTGTTTTAAAGTTGTGATTTTTTTTTTTTCACAAAGCAGTGATTTATTTTCCCTGGGAAAGAAATCACTGTTCCATGAGTTCACTGTTAATTTTAGGTTCGAACAAAGGGCATTCGAACTTATCACCATTCGATATGGTGATATAGACCCAGAATTTGAAGATGGTATCCAGAGGTGATGAAAAGTTTGAAGGGCAAAGATCAAAGATTTAATCTCTTTGATGTTTATGTGTTTGCTCCTGTCTTGTTTTGACCAGACTCCCTGAACATTGACGCATTTTGAAAAGGGTTCCCATGCAAGATGTAAGGCATGTTCTTACACTTTTTGGTGATATAGATTAAACAAAAAGGGAACCCATGAACTGAGTTTTATCGAATTGATCCAGCAAGAGTTCTTTCTTCACAAAATTCAAGAGAGGAATTGGAAAAGACAGAGGGTGGCAGTATTGGGCCCAAATTGTTTGAGGTATCACTGCATTTTCCTCATGTGGAGTCTGACATAAGGGATAATTTGCATAGTGGATACCATAAACACCAGTGCTCTCAAAAATCTCTCTTGCTGAGGTCATTTGACGATTTGTCAAGAACAGGAAATAGTTTGTTAGAAATTTGTCTTTTTCTGGTGGGAGGAAAACCATCATGCTGGAAGTATTCGGTAGATACCTTGGAAACATCAGAGTCTGAGTTAGTTCCAGTGTGGATTTCTTGATGTTCAAAGTGAATCCTACTTGAAGAAAGAAATTGGTTGTGAAGAGCAAGTCCTGAAGAATTTTTGAACAGAAGCAGCCTGGATCAAGAAATCATCAGGAACATGTCAAACTGGTGAAGTTAGTTTTGGGGAATGTAAAATGTCTGAGCATTGTTTGCCTAAACTAACTTCACCTATAGTGAAGTTTACCACTTTCTCCAATGTTGTGCAGCTCTGGATTTGGTATGTATAAGACCAGGGGGTGTGGAGCTGTACCTCTGCAAGGAGGTGTGGGGTATTTGTGCTATGTTCGCTGAAGATAGTTTTGGTGAAAATTGACATGATGCCAAATCACCTAAGTATGGGTAAATATAGTACCTTGGAGCCTGCAGAATGTTATGGCAGGAGCTAGGCATTTTGTAAAAACAATTGCTGCTGTAGATAAACCAAAGGGGAAAGGGGTAAATTAAAAGTGATATTCCAAAGTACAAAATCTTAAAAACTGCCTGTGCTTTGAATGAATAGGGATATACAAGTTGACATCTTTCAGATCCAATGCCATGAAGAAAGCATAGGGAGGACAAGAGGAAAAAGGTTTTAAAGGGTTATCATATTGAATTTTAGAACTTTTGGAAAAAAGTGTTCAGTAGACCAGGAATGGTCTCCACACCCCCTCTTTTACTGGGACTAAGTAAAGTCTGGAATAAAATCTTTTTCCCATTTGAGAGAGTGGCAGATTCTATAATCCTCTGATGAAGTAGTTTTAGCAGAAATCGAAAGACCTGATGTTGTTGATTTTAGGGGCCAAAGAATCCCTGAAGGTATTCCCTGAAGGCATTAGTGGAGAATTCCAGTGTAGTCTATACCCATTTTTTATTTTGCCCAAACCCAAGCATTTCAAGTTGAAATAAACAGAACCTCTCTCTGCTAGGTTGCGAAGGGGTTGACTGAGGTTGAGGGAGGGAGGATAGCAGATAGTCAGAAGTTAGTATTTTTGTGTGTAAAGGATTCCTTGGATTCGTTGAAATCAGACTTGGGCTTGTCCTGCCATTTCTTTTCAGAAACATTCTTCCTTTTTTGTTAAGAAGGTTTTTGAGACGTGTATTAACCTTTGAAACTTAATGGCGTGGGGAAAGAAAGAGCTCTTTAAAACCTTGCATTATCTTTCCTTTTCACTCTAGTTTCTGGAACGTCTCAGCACAAGAGAAGCCAAACAGATTATCTTTTCCCAAAGGTTCAACACATAGTTTGTCATTTACATTATCAGGTAGAGATTGCAGCCTGAGCCAGGCATACCTTCTGAGGACAGAACTGGTAGTGGCTACTCTGGAGAAAGTAGCAGCAGTGTTGTACTCACATTTAATGAAATGCCTTGCAGCTTGGAAGCTGAAATAAGCATTTCCTGGAAAGTGAATTTAGAGTCTGAGTTAGGAACTTTAGTAATGAATTAGCCATGTTATCAAATATAGAAAGCATGTATGTAGTCATGAAAGTCTGGAAATTAATGCGGTAGAAAGACAAGGTGGCAGATGTGTAGACTTTCTTATCATGTCCAGCAACGTTCCTGCTCTCTTTGTCATTTGGCAAGGCATTGGCAGAAGGGAGTAATTCAGAAGTTGTTTCACATTCCACAGAAACTGCTGCAGGGTCTGAAGTCACATTTTTATATAAGCATTTGTGAATGTCAGGGACGTTGTAAAACCTGCAGACAAAAAGGTATCTTCCAAAGCCAGGTGGAATAGCAGAGGGTTTTGGTACTTCCATATGCATAAAGCCACAATATCTGTTCTGGGAATCAGATAATTGCTTGCATTTCCAGTTAAAGTTTTCCATCATTTTATAAATAGTATTACCAAAAGTAACTTACTCATGAGGAGAGTCTGAAGACAGCGTCATCTACTTCAGATTCATAATTTTCAGGAGAATAGATTTGAGATGAATAAGCCAGAGCTTCTGATTCTGAGTCTGAAGAAAGTTATTCTACTGAAGAGGACTCCCTCTTTCATTTTTTGAGGTGTGGAAATAAATAGAGAAACACTGTGTGTGTGTGTGTGTGTGTGTGTGTGTGTGTGTGTGTGTGTGTGTGTGTGTGTGTGTGTGTGTGTGTGTGTATGGGAGGCATAGCCACAGGGGCCATGAAAAAGCCCAGGAGGGAAACTGAACCACTGTTGCTGAGGGTCCCAATGGGAAGGAGCAGGTATAGCTGAAGGAGAAACTTTTGACCTTTTGCTTTGTTTACTTAGGGGTCTCCAAAGTAGCAGTATGAAGAGGAGTAGACCCCAGATGTACCACCATTAGCACCCCTGGCATGTCTTCTCGGATAAGTATTTGAGGGATTATCACAGTTCCCTCAGAAAGAATCAGCCTTGGCTCTCCATTCACAGCTGAATCAACCACTTAGTCAGTCAGTAAGGATTGCTGACACCCTGCACCACGTCAACCTCCTGTGGGATCCTGACAGTGGGAACAAGTATGGTAGCTGGACTGTTACAAGGCTGATCAAGTGCCTCAATGGAGATGTCTGACTAACAAACAAAGTAGATTTTTCAGGTATATGTGTCTCTTCTTTTAACTTCAGATATTTCTTTCTAGGTTTCTAGCTGATAAGGGAAGTTACAGATCATTCAGAGGGCATCCTTGCATGTGGAAGCACTTAAAGATGCTTGTTTGCAGTATAGAGATTTAACTAAACCATACGGCTGTGAGTAGTCTTAGGTATGAAAGACTGGCAGATGGAGCAGTCTCTATAGTCATATCTAGGGCATAGGCAAGAAATATACTTCGAATGCTTATCCTTGTAAGGGATCCATTGACTGCAGTCATATTTCATTATCTTAGATGACATGAATAGGACAATTTTCCACAAAAAAATAAAAGTAAAAGAGAAAGGTTCCCCACTAGAGTACTTAGATGCCCAAAATGATTTTAGTTGGAGCAGGCTATATGACTGACAGACTGCAATGCAGACAAACTCTTCTTTCACAGACTGACTGCTACAAAGTTCTGAGAATTTTGGCATCAACAGGTGCTAGTCTGTGAGGGAAGGCATAAGTGCTAGCTTGTAGTCTCTTACAGAGGTCATAGGTCAGACATATGGCACAAACTAAAGGTGCTTAAATAGCAAAGAAAACCAGTGATGTCTAGTTCTTATGTTCACCGACCGCTTTTTATTCCAAAATCGATGGCATAAAATCTCTTAGCGCCTCGGCTGCAACCAGCCTTTACAGAGTAAAGTTTTTACTCTGTAAAGGCTGGTTGCAGCCGAGGTGCTAAGAGATTTTATGCTATTTTGGAATAAAAAACGTTCGGTGAACATAAGAACTAGACATCACTGGTTTTCTTTGCTACTGTGGTGTCAAGGATACTCTGCTTTTGTGGTTCTATATAAAGGTGCTTAAATGTTTGTAGCAGGCCAGATGTACAGAATCCTTGGCAGGATAAATCCCATGTCAGCAATATTGCAGCAATGATCTAATGAATATCAGTATTGCATGTTACTACTTATATGCATTATAGATTCATAGATTTATAGGTGTTTACTAGACTAATGACCACAAGGGCACTTTTAAGCCTAGCCATGCATTCCAAATCTCTGACAAGTTCCGGTGCCCCTGGTAAGTATAAGCAGGGGCTTGGGAGATGAACCATTTACAGGCTGCCTGTGTCTCTTAGTGACATAGTGCCAAACCAGGGATGAAACTCCTGTTCTCCATCCAGCTGTCCAAGTTACACTTGAATTGGGTTAGGGAGGAACTCTGCTTCACATGAATGGGTAGCCTGTTCCAGAGAGAGAGAATAGTCAGAGGGAGGGTGGCCTAATGGTTAAGGTGTTTGCCTTACAAACACAAGGTACAGGGTTTGAATCTCACAGGGGATAATTGGCTAGGCTTAAAATGGCTCGCAAGGGCAGTTAGCCTAGTACTAACCTATGAACTATGAACTGAACTATGAACCTATGAACATACATACTTGCCTCTCCACCAGGTCCTATTTATATCACAGTCAAGGTTTAAGTCTTTAGAATGGGTAATTCTCGTGCTATTTTTTTGTGGATATGCAGGTCCAACAGCAAGGGGTCTGACAATACTTTATATGCCATGAATAGATCTCTCCTTGACAGCCTGTAGGAGACAGAAAACAGGGAGAGGGTCCTGAGATGGATTGCATAGGACACGTTACTTACGCCCTGTATTCTTTTATTGAGGAACCTCTGTGGAGATTCCAATTGTTGGAAATGCCTGGTTAGGTACATACCAAAGGGGGCACTGTACTCAATGATAGGTCTGATAAATGCCAAATACAGTGGAACAATGAATTCCTTGGACCTAGATGCCATGCATTTGCTTATAAGTTGGGCAACATAGAATGATTTCCTCACTACTGTAGACACATGATGGTCAAAGGCTAGATTACTGTCTATCTGTGTCTTTACGTCCTTGACTACTGGATCAACTCTAAGGTGTGTGTTGTCAATATAGTTACCGGGGCGGATGACTTCCAAAAGGATACGATTATGCATTTTGTGGCATTTAGTTTTAGTCCATGGCTCTGACACTAGTTGTTTGTCTGTGTCAGCCCTTCCTGGAGAACATTTTTGACAGTGTGGGATTCAATGACAGCTCCTAGTTTGCAATTACCTGCAAATTTAGTCAGCCAGAGGCCACTGACATTGGCCTTGACTTCAGAGAAGTAAATGCCAAAAAGGAGCAATCCCAGGACCAATTCCCGAGGGACTCCATTTGTGACTGGCCTCTTTGTAGAGGTGGACTCCTCAATTCTAACTTCCTTGGTCCTGTCTGTGAGTCAGTTGGCTCTCCACTGGGTGACATAAGAGTTTGTACCTAACCTCTTGAGTTTGTCAACAATGCCCAAGTGAGTTATTGTGTCAAATGCCTTGTCTAAAAAAGCTTTACTGTTATCAAGATTATGTCATCCCAAATGGGACTCAAACCTACAATCGCTGGTTTAGAAGGCCAATGCCTTATCTATTAGGCCAGTGAGGCCTGACAATATTTATATTTGTAGTTTGATTTATACTTATTTCATTTGCTTATCTTTTATTATACTGTTTATTGTTTTATCATGTGTTTTTAAGTAAATACTAAGCCTAGCCAATAATCAGAGGTTAGAATCAAACCCTGTATCTTGTATCTGAGAAGTAAAGACCTTAACCATGATGCCAACCTCTCCTTTAGATATATACAGATCTAAAAGCATGCTGTTAAGTTTAAATATTACTTGTATACAGTATGTAAAACAGAAGTAAAATTAAATCCACTGAAGGTTCATTAAGAGAGCTTGAAGTACAATATAAGGTGTAAAATGAAGAAAAGAAAGTACAAGTTAGGAAGAGGTCAATACGGCTGGTGTCACATGCACAGCACTGTAGTTGAAGGAGATGATATCTGCAGTGAGGTATTTCTAATAAATGGTTCAGGAGGGCATTTCTAAACAAAAGTCGACTTTGCAAATTTCAGGTATCAGGGTAAAATGAATTCTAGAGGGCTGGAGTGAATTTGTGTTTATTATTTTTTTTTCTGTGCAGACAAGTACAACGAGAAGTCTGCACTGTACATTAGCCCTTTTTGGTGACAATATAAATGGTAGTTTTGGAATCAGATAATTTATATGCAAAAGGTAGGTAGAAGTCTAGCTGAAGCAACTTAAATATAGATAAGGAAAGAAAGACATAGAATGTTCAGTGACAGGAGTTGTGCGTGCAGAGTTTAGTAATATGCATTTAGATGTGCTGGAGTTTACCAGGGTAATGAAACAACAGATGCAACACAGAGTTGTGAAAGTTACCTGGAGCTATAAGTGGAAATGGGTATGCTACCTGAGCAACAAAGACACTTGTTGCACTGGCTTTATGGAAATCCAGGGAAATCACATCAGTCTTGTGATAGACAACTTTAAGTTGTTTAAGAATCTTGCAGATCGTCAGGTTAGTGTATTTATGGGGGACATAATAGATTAGGAGGTATGGTAAAACCTGACCTAACAGACTAAGATGAGCCACATGATTTGAGGGAGGGGCAAGGCTACTCTTTTACTGATTCCAAAGATCAGAAAATTTGTCTTTAAAAAGTTTACAATGCATTTAGTTTTTTTGTAAACCAGAGTCAGAGTTTTGAGGATCCTGGAGGGAAGGCTGTAGGCTTTAGCGTTTTTTTTTTTTTAAGTGCACAAAGGTCATCTGTGAAAGTATCATTTTAACTTACGGCAGGTTGGAGAGACGGTAGATGATGAAACCAATAAAAGAATGGTGATGGGATTTGATATTTAAAGTAAGAAGAGAAGGCAATACCACATAAAGTTGAATAGGCATAGAAATGAGGTAGTTACAATCTAAAGAAGGTTTCATTAGAAAAGGTAATAATTAAAGTTTGTTGTAGTAGGAGAAGGTGAGCAACACGAGCAAAAATTAATAAAGATGGCTTGTTAGCTTTTATTATACATTGCAGAAAATACTATGTTCTGCTAGAGCAATATTTTGTTTAAACAAAGTAATCAGTATAGATTAACAAAGGTTTACACATCTGACCTTTCTCCTAGGCATATAGAATATATTAAAAAGTATGGTGGTGAGGGGAAAGTCGTAAAGGAGAGGTTGTCCATATCCTATTGAAATATTTGTCAATCTACTGACAGCTATTTTTTTAACTGCTGATAAATAGAAAGAATTATGCAAAAATACCTTTTGGCAAATCACAGACTTTTTTTTTTGCAGGGGGTAAGACGCCCTGCATCCCAGATGTAGGGGCAAGCTCCCAACATTCCCTGAAATGATATGTTTCTACATCATTTCTTCAATCTATTGGCAATTAGAGAAACTGTCAATAGTCCAGCTTACTCTCTCAATATTGCCATGTGTCCTGACCTCACTTTTATATGGCTGGAACCTATTAACTGCACTTGAAATGGCCCTGCAACACATGATGATGACTCAGCTGACTAGTTCATCTGTCCTGCTCTTGTGGAAACACACAACCTTCTGGAACAAAGGAAAGACATTTTTGTTTGTATTAAACATGATTAAAACTGAAGTAATTCTTCATTCTGCCAATGCACAAATGGCTAGATGATCACTGCATGTTTTTCTGTGTGCTGCAAACATGTGACTCAATATTTTGCAGATGACTCTACCACTGCTGTCCCACGATGACCATCATTGTTTGCCTCCTGTAGTAGCTATGGGCCAATTTTCATGTATACTAAAGTCCATTTTACATTTATTTTTTTCCCCTGGTGAAAGTGTAACTCAGTATAGCAATTTTGCAGAACTAGTTTCGATTGCATCTTGTTTCTGATTGTATCAATCAATTTTGTTTGTACTGCAGCATACAGCTAGGGTTATATGGTTTTCACTAGTTTCCCTCTCCACTGTCTCAGCTAATATCAAGACTTGCAAGTGAAGCTTTTAGACTGTTCAATTCAGACTTTAGTTCCCTTTTGGATGGAAGAAGGCAATGCAGTTCTATACTTTGCCTTCATCATCTGATATTTCTCCTTTCATTCCATCCATTTATGTTTGATGAGTCCAACTACTATAGTGGTCCTGTGAACAGCCACTGTCATCAACAAAGTTTACTAGGCAAGTAGTGAACAGAAGTAGGTTACCCGGCCTTTTTTCTGTATCACATACGCACATGCACACACCACATGCACACCTAGGAATAATTTACAGTCACCAGTTCACCTACCACATCTCTTTGGGATGTAGAGGGAAACATACAGTACCATTTACAACCATGGATAGACTACAGGACATTACAGTATCTGAGGCTATGGGCCACATGCCCTAATATCTTCTGACACCAGATTTAAGGTCACTGGACTCCCGCCTCAGGTTGCTGATTAGTAAGTGCTATGAAAAGGGTACTTTTTGGCTTGCTGTTGAAGAAGACAAGTGGCAAAGAAATAGTGCAGACATTGCCACACAAGCAATAATGTCCAAAAGGGTATGTGTTATTGTGGAAATAACACCTGACCAGGGGTATTCTGATGGCTGACGTCAAAGGTAGAGGGCCTGTACACCTTATTTCTGCAATAACGCACACTGGAGGGAATTATTGTGCTTAAAGAATAGACTATCTACAAAACTGTTATGCATTTTTTATTATATACACATTTTTATATACATTTTGATATAAAATTGTTCCTCTGTCTAATGAATCAAACTTGCTTTAGTATATTGATATTTTCTGGAGGAGGTATTCTACATCAGAAATATAAAATATGTAAGTATTTAATATCTAGACACACACACGAACACAAAATGCAAGCATTACAACTCTTTGCATCATACTCTCACTCCCAGCCCCAACCACCTTTACTGTCTGTGGGTTTGTTTCACTGAGGATTAAAGTCAGTCAAAAAGCATTATTAAGAGTTTCCCTTAGTGCTTAATGTTTAACAAATTGATGTGGATGGACTGCCTGTTGCAGAGTCAGTATTCTCATCCAGCTGTCTCTCACTCTCACTCACTCTCACGTATGCACGCAATTACACATACATGCACAACTTACACATACACACACTATTTTATTTTTTTCTTAATTTTATTTAGTTTTTCCTTTTCATTTTACGCTTGTTATACAGCAAAGTGCTGTTTAGCGAGCATTTAAAAAAATGGCAGCTGTTTGGTTCTTAGCTGTCCGAACTTCACTGCAGCTTAATCTACTACCATGAAACGGTGGACTTGTTTTTCAGTGAGCATTACCTGTACATTAACATCCTGCTGGAGATCATTCGTTTTTCAGTTGGGGTTTAATGTGCAGTTTGCCCATTCTCTAACTTGAGGTAAAGTTCAGTGTACTCATGAGGTGCTGTTTTTGCAGTAGAGAGAAGGAAGTTAAATTGCCAGGAATTTGGCAGTGGCTGCACATCAATTCAAAGGAGTGTAGGTCAGTGGCAGGTAGAGAGCAGTACTGGTTGGGACCAGAGATTCAGTGTCTGAAATGGAACCGGACGGAGCTTTTGTCTTTGATAGCAAGGCACTAATGTGTGCTGCTTAAAAACATACATGATGTAGTTCATGTTCCTGCATGACCAAACTCCATCAATGTCTGGAGATCTGCAATGTCCAAGTGTGAAGAAAGTGTGACTAGAGAGAAACAGTATGAATATGCCAGTTCCCTTTTACTATTTATTTAACAGTAACATTGTGGATTGGACACTCCAAATTGGCCCTAGGTGTGAGTGTGTGCATGTGTGTGCCTTCTGTGGAAGGTTGGGTGCAGGGCTGGCAACTCAACACCATAAAACTCCACTGCCAATCTTGAGCGGACAGATGATCCGCTGTGGTGACCCACTAACCGGGAGAAAGCCGAAAGAAGAAGAAGAAGAACATTCTGTATAAAACTAATTTTGTTAATGGTCTCTGCTTTAAGTATAACAGGACTGAGTGTGTGCAAGTTTGTAGAGTGATTAGTCAGCCCTTGTTCTCCCCTTTTTAACTGCAAGTAACAGCACGGCAAATGCACTCATGATGCTCTCAATATAATCAGCGTGGAATTATTCAGATAGAATGAGGGTGCAGGCAGGTAGTATGAACAGCTGCATGGAAATGATTGTAGTCAAGCAGAAGAGAAATAAAAAATAGTGTGTGTGTGTGTGTGTGTGTGTGTGTGTGTGTGTGTGTGTGTATGTGTTGCTTTATATGTCTGTGTGTGGGTATTTGTGTGTGCATGTGTGTAATTGTGTGTTTGTGTTTGCATGTGTATGTGTATGCATTTTTATATAATCAGAGTAATAACGTATGAAATTGGCTGCCAAATATTGGTCTGTGATGAAATCATACAGCCATTCTGATGATGTTACTGGCACAATTCCATGGGGTCATTAATAACCATAATAACAGTAACAAAAATGGATGATGAGTAGTCAAACTGTCATGGCTGTCATTTTCCTCATAGGATCATAGGAGACTACTAGGCAAACAGCCCCAGGGCCCTTACAAGCCTAGCCGGGTCCAACCCATGTCCCCAAGGGTGTTTGATTCAAGTAGACACTAAAATCAGCATCTATTACCCCTTTCCAAGAGGGACACAGGTGGTACCACCCAGAGTGAATAAACGGTTACTCATCCAATCATCTAAATTATGCTTAAATAGGGCCAACGAGGGGCTTTGTTTAACATGAATAGGAAGCTTGTTCTAAAGGTGGAGCAACCTCTGTGAGACAAATCTTTTTCTCCAGCAAGTTCTGTTGATGTCACATACCAGGTTAAGGTCCTTTGAGCAAGTGACCTGTGTGCCATTTAACGTGCGAATGTGTAGCATTTCCATTAAAGCTGGGTCAGAGATTGCTCTATATGCAAGGTACAGGTCAATTCTGAGCAGTCTGTATGACACAGAGTAAAGTGACAATGATTTCAGTCTCTCCACATAAGGCAGATCTTGAAGACTGAATTTTCTTTGTAAGGAGCCTTTATGGTCTCTCCAATTGCTGCAGGTGTTTGGAAAGGAACATACCAAAGGGAACATTGTACTCTATTATTGTCCTGATGAGGGAAGAGTACAGGGGGGTTATAACCTCTTTTTTACTGGAGGCAATGGCTGCAAACATGATGGTAAGACAGAAAGCGTTCCCATTAACAATGTTTGTATTTCTATATTTGATGCAACCATCATTTTAGCAGAAATAAATCACTTCATAGTGCTTTATTAAGAAAGAAAAGTGAACTAAAATGATTCTTCGTGCCCCTGAAAAGGCAAGTCTGATTAAAGAGTATATTTTTATTTTTCAGAAGTTGAGAAATATTTTGTTTTTTTACTGTGATAATGACATTTAAATATTATCTTGTCATATTTAACCTAGATTTTGTTTTTTTAAAAAAGGAAATCTACAACTTGGAAATGCAGACAGAAAATGTCTGTACTGCTTCTTGCAGCAGTTTTTGTTGGGTAGATTATCTTTTGTTGTAACATGAAGAGAGCAAAAGTGAAAGACAAATTAGAAATACTGTCAAATGATGGTGTCTCTGTAGCATTCCAAAACCCTGAATGCTAATGGCATGGATGAAGGGAGGAAATTTAGAAGTCAAGCAAATAATTTACTGAGATAAAATGCTTTCTTTTTTGATTTTTGGTCTTCAGAACATGACTAGCAGTGTCTGTGCAGGTGGGACATTGTGCCTCTGTTCAACTGAATAGCCAGTTCTTGTCCCAAAAGACAGCATGGGATTATAGCACACAGAAAAATAACACATGAATCCAGATAAGACAATAAGACCCAGCAGGTGAGCTAGCAATGAAAGAAATGTTTATATAATACTGTGCCAAAAACAAAATCATTCATGTTATAACACGTCTTAAAGAAGTAACATACCACGTTTTCTACATGTTTAGACTAGTATATATAGCTACAGTGCAGCTTTTCTGTGAAGATTAACAAGAAGTAGGTTTAGTCAGCTTTAAGTATACAGGTGAGCTTAATTCAGTGCTTTGCAGCTTATTTGAGGTTAATGCCTCTATTTATCTGCACACAAAAAACCCAAATAGTTCAATAACAGGGTGACAACACAAATGACAGATTAAGTTAATTATCTACAGGAACAGCAGATTAAGTCCTTTCATGCTTCATCTGAAAAGCTTTGTGGTATTTGGAGTAGGCTGGAAGATGACAGGGTGCTTTGTGTCAGTGTCTTTACTGACAATAACACCCTGCCCTGGAATCCCCCAGTGAGTGATAGCAAAACAAAACAGCAAAGGAAACTAGTTTTAAGGATAAGAAAAGCTCCAAAATGCCTTTTAAACATTGTTGATTGGAGGTAAAATTCACATTGGCATTCATCAGAACTGCAGGTGTCACAAAGGGCAATGATAAATCGAGCACGGTGAACCATAAGGGATTGTCCTTGCTTTAATCACTGGATTTGTTCTGTCATCTGTTTGCTCCCCTACTCCAGCTGAAAGATGCTAAAAGTTAGGGCTGTGTAGATGTACCTGCCTTATGCAGACTTTGTGGCTATATACCACTACTCCATTAACCACATCAGTCTGTTGTACGAAACAATGAGGAACTTTTTTCACTTTATCTTGTATAGTAATTTGAAACTTTTTAACATATAGCAAGGAAACAAAACATCCTCAGGAAAAAATACTATATCTGTCAGTCTAGCATCAAGAGTTAAAGATATATGTTTCATCATGCAGTCTGGTTTAATTCCCTCATCCTTCTATTTTCAAACTACTGGCTTAACCAGACTGGTTCTCTTTGGTTGTCCCAACAAAAAAGAATTTGTGCTGATATAAGCTTATGCAGTTAAAACATTTATTTTAAAAGTGAATACAAAATAAATTGGGTTTGCTGGCCATTTTAAAACTGCTGGTAAACAACATTCATATTTGCTACATCATTTGAGTGTCAAATTATTTGTTTCACATATATAGTTTTCTTCATTGGCACTATGGCTACTTACTTGCATTTGCATTCAGCCGATGAACCCTGACCTTATGACATATCCAGATGGATGGAAGCTTGAAGTTATATCTGGCAGTGCTGCCACAGTGACATGCTAAATTCAAATGCCATTAAAGAGAACAATGGAGCCAGCTGTGCAGGAGGTGTCATCAATCTTGGTTGTTTTCTGCAGATCTGGAAAATGTTCTGTGCAGTTAATTATACGAGCAAGCATGATGTCACCGCTACTATACAGTCATTTTAAGGTATAGGATTAGAGCTGCTTAACAGAATGATGTTTCCTGGAGCTCATACAGACTGCATCAACAGCTTAGCTCAGGTCACTCAGGCTAGCATCTTAAGTCTCCTTTAGGCATCACAGTCTCAAAGAATCAGATATGGAGGCATAGACAATTATGAATTTCTGATGGCTGGGGAAGTGATGGAGAGGGTGTGTATCAGGTAGGGAAAATGACGTCATATAGTCCTTATCAGCTAAGCAGAAAAGAAGAGAAAGTCATAAATTAAACTGTTGCACTATTGAAAAATGTACCCTATTGAAATTAATTCTTATTTCATGTATTTATAGTAAAAAGAAAAAGGATTAGAGGCCTACAAGTTCAAAGAAATCAGTGCTTTACTAGGAAGAATAAGATTGAGAAGAATTCTGGGAATTAGGTATGACTACTTCTTAGAAGAAGTAATAATAAATGATATACAAGGCAACAATGGAGAACACCGTTGAAAGACATCTGCAATTTGTTTTGCCTGGTTTTGTCTCTTAACAAGGGATTAGTCCTTTATACTTCAACTCTTGCTCTAGACTGATATTTATTCAATAGATTTTGCAGGCATAGTAGAGCTATTAATTGCTAATAGACTCAACAATACAGATTCTAGGATTACTAATGCATCAAAGAGTATTGGTAAACTCTGGAAAACTTCTGACAATAGACCAAATTAAAAGGAAATTAAATATGGAAAATAGTTCATGGCTACATGTACAAGAATTAACACAGTACATATTAAGCAAACGAAACAATGCAACCATCAATAAGACAGAATGTTTCTAATCTTATAGAGCATATAATATTACTAATGAATCAACCCATTACTGGAAAGGGATACTTATCATCTATTTATAAAACAAACAAAAAAATAAAAACCTATAATAATGACAAAATATGGAACTATTATAGATCAATTAATGGACATGTGCCAAATGACAGAGACAAAAAATGAATTCTTCTCTCTCCAAAGCTGACATCACTTTCATTACATTGGAGACTCTTTACATGGCAATTCATACACAGATCTTACGTAACCCCTCATAAAATAAACTTATGTTTAAGAAAAATATTGGCTGCTGGAGATGTGATTTATCAATAAAAGCAGACTGGCAACATATGTTCTACCAATGCCATTTGATTAAACCATATTGGGATAAAATAAATTATTTTCTGCAAATGGTATTCAATGACAAATTCCAGATTTCAAAATCTATTATTTTGTTTAATGCACCTGTACCTGACTATGTACCAAGAACAAAATATGTAATCTTGTGGACTCTCCTAGCCATTGCAAGGAAGAACATCACATCAAATTGGAAATCCAAAGCTTCTCCAACCTTTAAGCAATTCATGAATATGGTGTCAGCAGTATCACAATTGGAAATGAACACTATTAAAGGAAGTATTGAAAGAACTACATCATTATACATAGCATGGCAAAAAGTAACTGAAATACTGGAGAATAATGACTGCAGCAGATTATAATCATGAAACAATTGTATAGAAAGTCAATTATATGCCAACAATAGACACCCTTGTAAATACTTTATTTTGGTTTTAATGTTTGATATCTGTTTAGAGGTTTTAGCCAAACTTTTAAAATAATTTGTAAATACTTCACTGTCATAAATAACCTGCATTCATGTTTTCTTGTTTTTGGAAATGAATACAAATATTTACAAAAAAAAAATAGTATTCATTTCTTCTATGCATTTAAAGTGCATGCAAGATGTTGCCTATTATACAGTTATGTCAATGTCTGCTCTAGGAAGGACATATGTAGAAAAACATGCTTACCTGAGAGAAGTATTTAATTTTTCATCAGCTAACTGTAGTAATTGTATAATAGTACATTAGTGAATTTTAAGTCTCTGCTCTGTGCATTTTCCCCACATTTGCTCTTGCACTTTGTTGGTTTCCCTTAAGGAAGCCATATGCTTTGGAATGCCATAGTGGTGCAGTGAGTAAGATTGTTATCTCACAACAAGGGGTTCTCAGGGTTTGTTCTAAATCGGGGTGCCTTCCTTCTGGAGTGTTTTCCCACCTTCCAAAGATACGTGGTAGGTGCATTGGTGGCTACTAAAATGTCTGTAGGCTTGTGTGTACATGCACGTGTGATACAGAAGAAAGGCCTAGCAATCTACTTCCATTCCTCTGCCTTGTTTAGTAAACTGCATGAGTGGCAGAAGCTGTTCATGGAGCTGATATAGCAGTCTGAAACTTGTAAACATGGATGGTAGGCATTTGGTAGTGTCTGTTGTAACCATTTACTGCATTTAGGAGTGAGTAACATCACATAATGCCGATAATTTACTCTGCTTTACCACATTCGGGTTTGGGTGCGGCAATACATATGCATGGCTTGATGGGGGTGCCAGGCTCACTAAACCATTGTTTGGTGGTAGACTTTAGCACAGATGTGTAGAGGCATGTATTCACATGAAGAAGACATGGTGGGCCACCACAATATTGTAGATGGATTATGATATTACAAAAATATCAATAAATAAATGATAAACTAATTTCCTTATTGCTAGGCTGCGAGCAAGGGCATAAATCACCCTTATGGCTGCTTCAATGATACCTCCCTTGACATCTGTCACTCTTATCCTGGGTGAATTTCCAGGTAGAGGAGCAAATGTGTTATATCCATTATTTGGGGACTCTTGTTGGCTAGTAGGCACGTGGATAAAACTCACATAGAAAACAAAAAGAATGGCAAGATGCAATAGATGAGAAAGAAGCATTTCATGAGGCTTCACTGAAGAGCAGTCCTTGTGCTGGAAATGGGCACTGAGGCAACATATATGCCTGGCTTCTTGGCTGAGAAGGACAGGAACCAGTGCTCAGGATCATGACCTAACTGGGATAGAGAGACAAAAGATGAGTCTGGAGAACCGAGGAAATGTCTTAACTGAGTACTATACAGTGCAACAACCTCAGGAGAGCTGTCTGTCTGCCAGTAGCATAGACACTGATTGAATAGACTTCATCACAGAGCTCAACAAATCATTAAAGAAATGTGATAGAGATCAAGGCTTCTATGTCACTGACATCCAGAGAGAAGTTTGTTGGGATGCAGATCAGTGTTTGTGTTATGAGCAGCATTTGTCTGGCAGGGAAGGTAGCCCTCTAAATAGCAGGTATGGTGATACATCGGCAACAATTTTCTTCTGTACAGCCATGCAACATTCATAAGCTGATTACTAGTCCATTACATACAGTAACATCCTACAGCTCTATAAGCTGTGCAATATGCTTACATAAAATTCTGTGTTTATAATAAAGGTTAAATCCTCTGCATTATATACTTAAGCACTGATAATGTAAGCATTCTTGTAAATGTTGTTTAATGCTTTACTTATTCACTGTTACCCATTTGCTATATTTTGTACATGCAATCTATGTCAAATGGTAGTATTTTTTTTTAATTCCTAAGTGCATTTCTTATTTTTGTTGTCTTTGCCATTGGTTACATTGGTTGCTGTTGTGGCCCGAGTCAAGGCTTCCATGACCAGTTCACTTACTTGGTAACTAAAGTATAAATGCAAATAAATAAACTAGCCAACAGGTGAAGGACGTAGGCAACCTTTCAGGCTATCATGGCTCCCTCCTCAAAACATTGGGGTAGATAGTGAAGCAAACTCTAATAATGGTATCCAGCACAGGAGAGGATATTTACTGGGAAGAAAGACAATGACAGCTATTTATCCACTAACATATGGAATGTATTCCTCAGAACATAAGAACCATACATCAGCTATATTCATTGATCTTACAAAAGCCTCTGAGAGTGCAAATCATTCCATACTAATACAAAAACTTCAGTCTCTAGTCTTCATTCTGCCCATTCTAAAATGACTCTAACTGCCATTCCCAAAGAACCTTCTCCACTGCAAAACCCACCAACAAAACTTTCTCCTGTACAGTTACCACTGGAATATCACAAGGCTCATTCCTTGGCCCTATCATCTCCTCTTTATTTATCAACGATGTTTTCTCCACTATTCACCCCACTAAAATTACCTGTCTGTTGATGTCATTATTATACATGTCTCAAACTGAAACATAAGCTCATCGCAGAAGTGACTACAAATGCAATTTTAACATACTCCATAACTGATTTATCATACATCTCATAACCCTTAATGTCATGCAAACTGTTGTAATGTTTTTCACCAATAATCTAAATGCAAACATCCCCATCCATATACACATTTATCTCCCCCCCCCAAAAATTCTAATTCATCATATCGTAATCCAAATACAAACATTTCCAGACAAATATACATACATCAAGTCAACCAGTACAAATACATTGATTTGTCCTTTGATATTGCTTTCTTCTTCAAGCTTCACACTGAATCTGTTTGTTTTAATGCTACACAACAACTAAAGGCATGTTACTCAATATCCAAGCACCTTACTAAAATAGCCAGAGCTGCTACTGTCTGAAACATTACCTTGTTCTGATAGTTCTTAACTGCTCTGAAAACACCTGTATCATACAACTGTAAATGTAATTTGAAGATTCATTCATATGTTTCCAAGAAGCAAAAAATACTGCCTTAAACTTTATATTTTTTTCTGTGACCACTCAGGCTAGACTTCTTTTGTTCTTTCTCACCTTTAAACTACTGCATAATAGAATTTGCCACCATTACCAAAACACCTTACCAGTCTATCCTACCCCATGACCTCTGAATTCAGAGTGACAACTTATTAACTTTATAAATGTAGTAGGAAAAAGAGTTTATGAGGACTGTTCCTGTCAACAGGAACCATCTGCCCAAAGAAGTATTAAGAGAAACCAAATACATCTTGTGACAATGAACACACATGGTTATCCAGTTATTCAGGATGGCAGACTGAGAAACATCACAATTCAGCATTGCCTTAGCCAAACAGATAACTTATATAGTGTTCAAAATAACAGCTCAGCAGAAATACTGTTATCATTTTGGTCATCTCAAGTACACTCCAAAACCTGAGAAATGCAATGAATCATGGGCAGAGCCAGATCATGGCCAAATGGGGCCCAAGGCAGGGTAATGGATCACCCCCATGACAGCAGCCCCCCTGGTACTACCCTTCCCCATCCCCTCCCCACAGCCATTCTAGTGTCCCATTACTAGGCTATTTCTCCTCATTTTCCATAAACACTATTCAAACCTGTCAGTGTGTATACTATTTTCTTCTTTACTTCTACAAATTACAGATATTTGGATTTAACTTAAAACTTTTGTGTCAAATTTTATAGTACAAACACTGATAGGCATTTGTTAAAGTTAACAATACAGTCACACAATGAAAACAGACTTAGCATGAGCAGTAAACTTCTCTGCCCCTGAAATTCACATTCAATTAAATGGCATTGAAACCCACATTCAAAGAAAATGGATGACAAACTGACAACAGGTTTATAGTTTCTAGGCATCTCATCCAAAGAAGAACACAATCAGGAGTGCAGCCCCTAGGCATCTCATCCAAAGTAGAATACACTCAGGAATGCAAACCCTAGGCATCTCATCCAAAGTAGAAGACACTCAGGATTGCAACCCCTGCTCCCCGTTCCCTTTCTGGTCTTGGCTCCTAAACAGTGTGCCACTCAAACAAAGCCCCTAAGGCAAAACAGCATGTCCAGCACACTAGTCATAGGTGACTCGATAGTGATGCACACTGATGTCCCACTCACTAGGTTGAATAAGGAAAAAGTAACAGTCAGCTGCCTGTCAGGTGCCAGGATCTGCCACATAACGCACGCACTCAGGTTCCTCAGCAACAGGTACAAATATGACTCTGTTATTGCACATGTGGGCTACATGAAAAGAGACATGGAGGAGCTCTCAGATTATGTAGCCCATGCGGGTATGACCCTAGCCCTGAGCAGCATTGTACCATCACCCAGAATGATACAACAGTACAAGCAGAAAATTATTAATTTCAACAACTGGCTAAGTTTCTGGTGTCATTCTAAGGGGATCCAGTATCTGTCTCCCTGGGATGACATGATTGACAGACCTCGATGCTCTGCCAGAGATGGCCTGCATCTGTCACCCCTGGGCTTTCAGATACTGGCCAAGGCTCTTGCCACCCCTATAGTGCCTTTATTAGGCAGTGTTCCAAAGACCAAATTACCACTGTAACAGCTACAAACAAATGCAATCTGGGGGTCATGCTGCTCAATGTTAGAAATCTAAATCTCAAAATGCACTTGCTCAAAGCACTCCTTAAAATAGAAAACATTGCCATTTGTGCTGTAACAGAGACCTGGTTCAAGGCAGCAGAAAGCACCCCTGCACTACCAGGCTACATCTCATTCCACACCTTTCGGCCCCAGAACTTGGACCGAAGCTCCAAAGGCGGTGATGTTTCCATATTCATAAAGGATGTGCACACCTCCAGACTGGTAGCCCAACATAACGCATCAGAGATACTTCAGGTGCATCTAACATTGGTTCAGATTCAGTGATTCAGGTCATAGCCTGTTATAGGTCCCCAACCATGTCCCAAGACACTCACTCCACATTCCTAAGCACCCTGGAGAATATTAGGGTCTAACCTAACACTTTCATACTGGGCAACTTCAACTACTCCTCCATTAACTGGGAAAACTACTCATGTACCAATACACTTGCCCAATGTTTCCTAGAATTCATTAATTCCAATGCCCTGGACCAGCTCGTTCTTACCCCCACTAGAGGTAGCAACATTGTTGACCTGGTCATTACTAACATGGGCGACCGTTGCTCTACACCAATAGTCAACTCCTCCCTGGTTAGATCCGACCACAAACTAATCACCTTGGAAATCCACATCCCACCCCTCACCCCTGCAAAGGTAACCACCATGAAAAACTTATCCAAAGCTAACTTTGGGCTCCTAACAACAGAGGTGGCTCACTACACGGCACCCATGCAAACGGAGAATAGTTGCATGACCGCCAAATCATACACCAATGCACTGTATGAACACGTACACATATGCATGGATCTCAGCATATCCAATAGAATCAAAATGCTCTCCTCCAAAAAAAGGAAGCCAATCTGGGGGTCCCCTGCCATAACCAAACTCTACAACAGAAGGAGGAAACAGATGTGGAATAAGGTGAGTCCCAAGTCTGGAAAAACTCCCCTAGCAGCCTGAACAAAAAGTTTAGAACCCTCATCAAATCCTCCAAAGCTAGCTATGAAAACAGAATTGTAGCAGATAGTAAAGACAACCACAAGGCCTTCTATAGTTATGTAAAGAACCTCCAAAGCAATACCCAGATTTGCTCTGAGCTACTGCACAATGGTACCTCCTATACCGAGCCAACAGATATTGCCAATATCCTGGCTGATAGATTCAGTGCCAACTTTACCCCTCTCTCCCACCAAAGAACCAATCACAATACCAGTAGATTGTCAGGCACCCAGTATTACTGCTGCACAGGTTAAAACAGCACTGTCCAAGTCCAAGAATACAGCTTCTATGGGACCTGACAATATCCTTGGGTGTGTTCTGCATGAAATACAGAGTGAACTGGCACCTCA
The DNA here is from genome assembly GCF_019279795.1 of Protopterus annectens. NCBI lineage: Eukaryota > Metazoa > Chordata > Ceratodontiformes > Protopteridae > Protopterus > Protopterus annectens. The sequence goes on from NC_056734.1 coordinate 117,079,427, forward strand.
CCTGTGTGTCCTGTTCAATCCGAGCCTCACCTCAGGCTTTGTCCGTACTGAATGGCACACTGCTATAGTCATCCCTCTCCACAAAGGAGGTGTGACTACAGACCCTGGGAACTATCGCCCCATTAGCCTGACAAGTCTGATATGCAAAGCTATAGAACACATCATCATGGATCTAATAAACAAGGATATAGGGAATCTCCAAACTCTGGATCCCACACAGTTTGGTTTTGTGAAGGGTAGATCATGCCTGCTCAACTTGGTCGACTTCTTTGAGTCAGTCACAAGAGCTGTGGATGAAGGCAAGGTGGTTCATACAGCCTACCTTGATCTGGCTAGGGCGTTTGATACCATTCCCCACTCATGAATCATAGAAAAACTTACTAAGCTAGGCATCAACCCCTATATCACTAGGTGGGTTGCAAAGTGGCTCACAGAAAGAACCCACAGTGTGAAAGTAGCTGACTCCAAGTCAGACTGATGACCCGTCATGAGTGGAATCCCACAGGGATCGGTCCTAGGTCCTCTCCTGTTTGGTATCTACTTCTCAGAAGTCCAGGCCAACACGAAGGGACTCTGGCTGACACAATTCACAGTTGATTGCAAGTTGGGAGCCATTATTAACTCCCCAAGTGATGTTGACATCCTACAGAAAGGCCTCACTGAGACTAACGACTGGTGTCAGAACCATGGCCTTTAGCTCAATGCCAATAAATGTGTCGTCATCCCCTTTGGGAAAAACCCAGTTCCCATGAACTATCACATTGATAGTAGTCCACTGAACACAGAAGGTGTTATAAGGGATCTGGGAACACAGGTTGGCAGCACCCTATTTTTTGACCACCACACTGTCACTGTGGTCAGAAAGTCCTTCTGTGTGGCACATCTCATTACTAAAGGTTTTGCATCCAGGAAGAAAGAGGTAATTGTCTCCCTCTACTCTTCCCTCATTAGGCCAGTCATTGAGTACAATGCCTCATTTGGCATGTACCTCACTAGACACCTGCAACAACTGGCGATGCCACAAAAGTACCTCACAAAGAGGATCCTAGGCCTTAAACACTTGTCCTATATGGACAGACTCAAAAAACTCCAACTATTCTCTGTCTCATATTGGCTACTTAGAGGCAATCTCTGCTTGACTTACAAAGTCATGTCTGACCCAGCTCTGTTAGAAATGCTACATCTAAAGAAATCCCAGTCCCTCCGCAGCACACTCTCCAGAGACCTCAACCTCATTACCACAATCAACAGAACGTGCTGGCAGAACAGGTTCATAACCCAGGGACTGCCCATGCTATGGAATGGACTTCTCATGCATGTCAAACAGAGCACCTTACTGGCCCTTTTCAAGAGAAATCTTGATGAGTAGATGGTAAATAGAAAATTCACCCTGGGGATCACTCCAGTGGCACTACTCGACAGAGGCACTGGAAACTAAGATCAGGTGGCATGATGCCAGGGTAATTCTATGGGCCAGGCTTGTAAAGGCTCCAGGGCCATTAGTCTAGTACACACCTATGAACCTATGAACAAGGCAGTATGAGCAATTCATCTGCATGGCATGGGAGTAGAACCCACACTCTTCTGCATCAAAAGAAAGCATGCTACCTGTGCTGCTAACACTGCTTTCAAGCTCCATTACTATGAACAGTGATGACCATTTTGCACAATGAAAACAGACAGCATGAGCAACAGTAAATTTCTGTTCCCCTAAATCTCAAAATTCCTTGAAAATGTACTGAAGCTCACAATTCCTTGAAAATGCACCGAAACTCAGATTTCTGAGTAGTCTGGTGGTGTAGTGGATTCAGGCTCTTTTATCTTGTAACCAAGGTACAGGGTTTGAGTCTGAGCAAATTAACTAACCTGCCATCCCTAACTATGGAATTTTATACCCACATCTTACCAATGAAATTTTTGCCCATTTTGGAAGCGGCAGGAACATCTTGCATGCTTAAACTCTACACAGGGAAAACAGAAAAGAAACAGCAGGTACTTGTGTATGTGTATATATATATATATATATATATATATATATATATATATATATATATATATATATATGTGTGTGTATGCACACACACACACACACACATGCACACACGCGGGGGATGTAAATCTGCATTGTACTCACAGATGCAAGAACACCCTTAAAGAAGATATAATTCACTTTTTTAAATTAAAAAGTAAATGTTGTGACAGTCCCGCCAGCCAGTTGGCCCCTCCTAGCCAGCGGACCCTAGGCCGTCTAGTGGTGGATCCAGCTCAGAATATGGGATACATGCAATCTTAAAAGGGTAATTCTATATAACAGCCTTAAAGTGATAATGACTATAGCACATATTCACAATGTATACAGGCCTTCTAGTAACAATATTTCAATTATCATCACATGCCTAGTTTAGGTAAAAGATGCCAGAGCATCTCAAAACGTCCTTCTCTTGGTCATGCTTTAAAGCAATGGCTAACCTAAAAAAAGCAAAAATTCACAAAAGTCAACAAGATGCAAGGTTTACATACCTCTTCAAGTTACAGTGTAGAACTATTAAACTTGCATTTCAAACTCTTAAGAATCAAAGATAAAGTAAAAAAAAATAATAATAATAATAATGGGGCTCAAAGATTCAAAATAGGGACAGATTTTAATATTGTTCTTATATACTCAGAAAGGTGTTAAAATAACATGATTTGCATTAGCATGCATTTTCATATAGATACAGTGTCTGAAACTTACGTCTGTTATTATTTACTGAGTACAGTCTTCAATATTTTGCTACAAAACATAATGAGGGACAGAGCAAAAATATAAAACAAAATCAGAAAAATTCTTTGAAATCAGACAAGCAGGAGGTATGCTATTAATTGCTGACATAAATATGTAAATTGTGTTTTAGGAATGGATATAGAATTAACTTGTTAGGAATATCAACTGCACATATAGCAAACCTCTGATTACTATTACTATTTGTTGCATGTTAACAACTTCTTTCAGCATTGATTGTTTATCTGATAATAAATTGACTGTGTAAGTGACGCTGCATTAAACTTATATAGCCATTAACCCTTACCTACGCAATATAAATTTATTGTAAGTTTTTAAATGTCTGTACTGTTTCTGTATCATTGCTGCATTCTACCCCAGTACTTGGGTTAAGGGAAGAAAGGGTCTTTGGCCTAGTCCACTTATTTGTTAACAAATCAATAAGTAAAATAAGTAAATAAAATTAAACGTGCGAACAGCACGATGAGGGCCATGTGAATTGAAAAACAGAAGGTAAATTGCAAGAGTACCAACAGTGTGAACATAAAGTTACCAGTCTGAGGGGTGTTGAACTAATAACGACCAATGTTTTGGCTGGCAGTTAGTTTACAGGATTAAGGAGCTGTTTTCTGTAGTCTAGTGGTCCAGGGTATGATTCCCTCAGCCTCCATTGTGTAACTGTGTGACTCTGAGTAAGTCAATTAACCAGACACTTCCCTCTGGCCTAGTCTGAAAATGGTCCATCAGTGCATTACCCCGGAATATAAATCAAATAAAATAGTGTAACAAGAACATGTTGCACAGAGATGTGACTGGAATGTAGACATAACAGTTTTTACAGTTTATGGGAAGGAAACTGTAGATGACACAGATGAAGCGCAGCCTTCTCTGGAAGGAAAAAGTTCAAAGTAACAATACATATAAGTAAACATGGAAGAGGAAAAACACTGTGAGTCACAGGGGAAATAAGAAAAGGCAACACAATCAATATAGGGAGCAAAAATCCCTTCTCATGAAGAAAAAAAGAAGAACAAATAATGAGATAATAGAATGGCAGAGAAAGAGGATGCATGGTTAATGGCAGACTTCACTGTATGGACTGGGGCACCTTGACTGCAGCTACACCAAAGTGGAGGCTCATTCTTGATCTCTATCAAAGAGTAAACCTTCAGCAGTTGCAAGTAAATCATTTGACATCCTCCTCAAGAAAGGTTATCCCTATACTTCATTTTATCAAATGTGGGGCACATTTATATGTTGGGAGACCAGGAAGTGTCAGTCATATGGGAATGTGTGATCAATAAACAGTAAGATGCAATATTAATCCTGGTCCTTTACCAACTTGGTTTTGCCAGATGAAGGTCCTGTCCCTTTAATCTAATTGATTTCTTTGAAAAAGTCATGGAAGCAGTGGATAGTGGTTATACAGTACATGCATCATATCTGGAACCGGTCAAGGTTTTTAACACTACTCCCCATGGAGGTGTTAAGGAAAGATCTCAAATCTGAGTATAATTCCTTGTGTTGTATGGTATATATCTAAATGGTGGGCTGACAGAATCCATATAGTTAGAGTCACAGGTGTCAATTCTGAAAGCAAAAATGTTACACATGGTGTACCGCAGAGCACAGTGCTAGGCCCTCTCTTATTTATCATCTGTTTCTCAGACGTCCAGGAAAACACTTCCGGCCTGTGGTTATCTAAGTGTATAGATGACTGTAAACTGTAACTTGGTGTTGTTATTTGATCTTCCACTGACTCACAATTGCTTCATTGTGGGTCAGAGCATGTTAACTGCTGAAAGGACAATGGTCTCATATTAAATGTGGAAAATGGAAATGAAGTGTTGTTAACTTTAGTGAAAAAATATTTTTCCATACTATATAAGTGACACAGTCCTCCAAGCCGACACTCTCATAATAGAGATAGCTAGATAATCTTGTTGATAATTCTTTATCTTTTGACCATCATGGCTTAGCTGTAGTTCAGACAGCCTTCTATTTGGAATTTCTAATTTCTAAAAACATCTTCTCTAGATCGAAAGAAGCCTTAGGTTCCCTTTACTTATATTTCATCTGACCCATTATTTAATATAATGCCTCTTTTCTTCAGACATATCACTCAGTTTAACAGATCTCAGAGACCCCTAAGTTAAAAGATTAGTGGCCTCAAAATCTTATCAGAACAGACTACTGATCTTCTCTCAGTACACAGTTTCTTATTGACATCACTGTGGAGATCTGTGTCTAGCCTTTTGAGCCATGAAAGTTCCAACCCTTTTGATGTCCTGTTATTCTGTAGAACAAATTGTTCCTCAAATATCCATACAAAGGAATTACACATACATCAACAGATAAATGGCGCATTGACACAATATGCTCCTTCCCCGATGTGCTCCCTCTCTCTGGAACAAACTTCCACTAAATGTAAAGTAGCAATGTACCCTCAACACCTTCAAGGTAAACCTAAATAAATGGGTGGACAGCCTCATATTTTCCCACAATGTATCTTTTGTTGCCCTACTTGAGGCTAGAGGAACCTTCTGAGTATGAGTTATTTGCTAGGCTTGCAAATGTCTGCAGACTGACTGTCTAGTACTTACCTATGAGCTTATGATGGACCATCAACTTAAATATAGATTCAGACCAATCAGAACTGAAGGCTTCAGCATTCAGGTGGGCAGACACTGTTAAATGTGGCAATGCTACAAAAATCTGTAAGAAATAGGTATGGATGGGGGGCTGAAACAGCATCAAAAGTACCCTCACAGAAACAACAAGCTGATATGTGAAATTAAACTAATATGCACATCTGAAAGGAGCAAGACTATAAATAAATAAACAAATAAATAAATACATAAATAAATATTTATTGGAGCTTCAAACATGAAGGAACATATTGAATTTAGGAGGTCAAAGGAAGCAAATAAGGCAAACAAGGGAAAGGCAGGTAAACATGCAAATTAAAACTGAAAGAACCAAATAGCTCTGTCAGAAAAACAAAGGCAGAAGAAACAATAGCTAGTGTTATCAAGAAATGAGAAAGTTTTCATAGATTGATAAGGGGCAAAAGAAACATGAACAGAGGAATAATAAAGACAAAAGGATTTGGCTGGGAAGTAAAATGGATGCTAAGTAATCAGTATTCCTGGAGTATACGGACATAATTTGGGGATTCAATGATTGCACCTAGTTTGCAGTCTTCTGCAAATTTGGTCAGCCACAGCCCTTTAGTTTTGACCTGAACTTCTGGGAAGTATATACCAAACAGTAGGGGGCTCAGCACTGACACCTGTGGCACCCCATTGGTAACAGGTCTGCTGGTTGATGTGGAGGCACCCACTTTGATAGTGTGTGCCTGGTTTGTGAGCCAGTTGGCAACCCATCTTACAACAAAGGGGGCTACATTCAGTTTGGTAAGTTTATCAGTAATGCCTGACTGTGGTATTGTGTGGAAAGCCTTTGCCAAGTCGAGGTATGATGTGTGCACAGATTTACCCTCATCAATGGCCTTGGTCACACTTTCAAAGAAATCCACCAGATATAACAGGCAGGATCTGCCTTACATAAAGCCAGATTGGGTAAGATCCAGGATTTGGAGGTGACCTATGTGTTTATTTATGAGGTCCATAATGATACAGTCCATGACCTTATAGATGAGGCTGGTCAGGCTTATGGGTCTGCAATTCCCCGGGTCTGTTGCTAGGCCACCTTTATGGAGGGGAAAAATTGTAGCTGTTCTCCATTCCACAGGAACAAAGCCTGTGGTTAGGGTATGATTGAAAAGGGTACTTAGTAGTGATGCTAGTTCAAGTTTTAGCCTGCTTAGAAGACAGCCTGGGATGTCATCTGGTCCCATAGAGACCATGTTCTTTGTCTTGGACAGGGCTTTGAAGACCTGCTCTTCAGATATGTAAGGTAGAGGGTAAGTCTGGGTGAGGGTTTGCTGTAAGTTAGGAGGGGAAAGGGAGTGAATTTTTTACCAAACCTATTCACTAACAGGTTTGCTATCTTTGTGAGGTCAGTGTGTATGATACCATTGACCACCAGTTCTGCATATGCTAGGGTCCTACCTTTTAGGTCATGTACATAGCTATGAAAAGTCTTAAGGTTATCCTTGGCATTACTTGCTATGTTTCTCTCAAAGGAGCTCTTGGAGGATTTGACACGTTGTCTTATTTGCCTGTTAAGGCTGAGGAGGATGCTTTTCCATTGTTGGGTCCTTGTCTTTGTTTTCTTGGACAGCAACTTTTTGAGTTTATTGTAGAGTTTGTTGATGTCCACCATGGCAGCTTGATTTTACATGGGGCTCTGGCTTTGATTCTATCTGGTACAGCTGAGTTTATACACTCATGCAAGTCATTATATAGGGCTTTAGTGCAAGCTTTGACAAAGTTACCACTTTCAGCTTTGAGTGGGGCTTGGAATGCATTTATACCTTTACCTAGGAGGGTGTAGTTTGCCTTGGTGAAGTTTTTTAGTCTTATTTCACCCTTTGTGAGTTCTGGTGTTAGTGTTAGCTCGTAGGTGACTGATTTGTGGTCAGTTTTAACTAATGAGGGGCCAGCAATTGCAGCAGTGCAACCTGTTTGACATGTTGGTGAGGACCAGATCTAGAACATTTGTTCCTCTTGTCAGGGTATGGACAGTTTGCTCCAGAGCATTTGAATTCACAAAGTCAAGGAACTTTTGTGCTAGCGAGTTCGGGCTAGAGTAGGTTTCCCAGTTGATGGTGGGATAATTGAAATCCCCCATAACCAGTGTGTTCTGTAAAATTTGGATTGTATTCAGTTTGGTTAAGTAGGCTTTTTGGGTGTCATGACCCATGGAGGGGGATCTATAACTGGTTAGGACATGAATGGGGGGTTCTTACCCACCATAACATGGACCTGGAGTAACTCCAAGGAGTTGTCCAGTCTAACTATATATGTGGTGAATTTCTCTGTAATGTAGATTGAAACACCACCTTCTTTGGTTTTCACACATTCATTTTGCAGTCTAAAGGTGTGGAAGGCATTGTAACCTTGCAAGGCTGGGGTACTATCTGAGGCATTAAACCAGGCTTCTGTGACTGCACAGACATCTATATTGTCTAGTGACATAAGTGTTTACAGGGAGTGCAGTTTTTGGTTTAAGCTCTTAGCATATAGCGGCATGACCCTTATTTTGTTTTGATTCGTTAATTTCACAGCAGTTATGTTGTTTTCGAGACCTTGCCTAAAAAGGCACTATGGGGGAGGCAAGAGCCTTTGCCAGCAGCCAAAAGCCTAGGGGTGCCAGGTGCAGCCTGTCTCTGGCAAAGCAACGAGGTTTGTCGGCCATGACTTCCCAGGTAGATGGGAACTAGATCCCCTTGGAATGACACTAAAAACTAAGCCAGTTATTGAAATCAGTCATGTTTTGTTTATACTGTGGCATCATTCTAGGTGAGGGTAGTATGCTGATGTGATGGGTAGTATGCTGGTGGGATGTTATGTTGCCTCCATTTGTGTGATATATGGTCCAGTTGGATACAAGGCCCTTTTCTGCTCCCTCCATTTTGGGTATTTCTGCATGCATGTCATGCTACTTTTTCAATTTTTTTGCTATGTGTGCTGCTGGGACTATGTAATGTGTATCATTTTGTCATGCTCAGTGTACTCTGCACAACATCTTGATATACATACTCCAGCCATTGTCTATTTATGAGCCTGTCACCATGGTTATTTACGTTTCTTCCACAGACCGTGGCATTTATATGTTGGGGGAAAGCAGAATCAAGATAGTCTTGTGTATCTGTTGGTGAAATACATGCTTTACTTGTGGGTTCATCTGATCGTCCCTGACATCTTATGCTATAGGCTTCATATCACCTTGTTACAAGCCACTGATCATGTCAGGTGGCTGTTGTTGGACAAACCTTTAACCATCGTAGATTTTGTTTCACAGGGACATATGGTGTCACAGAACATGTTTTCTGTTGAGGTCAGTTGTGGGATATACACATTTCTATGTGCACACTACTTCTGGATGGTCACTGAACTGATTTTGCTTTGTGTGACTATATGGGCATCTAACCTGAAGTTTAAAATACACTCCATGGCACTGGCTGGATATATGTTCAGAGTTTTTCTGGTGTAAATGGCATACACATTTTTATTTTCATGCATGGAATAAAAATGGGCACAAATGGCAATATTGGATAACTTTGTCTTGTTTATGTTTTTCAAACTGGATTTGCAATCATCATGCTTCCCTGCTCTTGCTGTGCATTAAACTTTTTATGTGTAAAGTTTCATTGTTGAAGTCATATACACTTTTTCATGCGATTTGTATGTTCCTGATTGCTCTATCACCTGTATGGTATTTCAGGCTGAAGGCGGGGGGGATTATATGTGTATGTATCTGGTGTGTGGTCATGCTGCTGACCATGGCTATACTAAACACTGTTATACAAGAGTTTTATTTTTTTAAAGTTGAGTGTGTAACACTACTGTTAACAAAACTTATTTTGAGATTGGACACACATCGAACTCTGCCTTATTTCAAATGGACACACTGTCCTTGTGTTCTGCCACATTGCACTTCACTTCATTCCTGTAGACTGCATTTATGGTTTGTACAAGATAGTACATATGAGAGTGTATTGACAGTATTCCATGTGCTTCTTAACTGCATTCCTCCTGAACATGGAAACAATTGTGGTTTGATTGGTATGTTTTATAATTTATACTGAGTACATGTCCAACTGTTTTTCTTGCTGTTCCTCTTCATGTCACTGTGTATGTAGTTTAACTGAGTACTTTTTCTTGCCTTTGCTGCTAGTGGGGATAGGCATACCTCTCAGCTGTCCTTGCTTTACTGGTATGTCCCTGACTTTGACTCAGTGTTTAGCTATGTCCCCCTTACTCCCTCCTAAAACTGTTGCCTTTTGGAGAACAGGTGATGAATTACACTTAATAACTAATGACAATACTCAGAGTTATAGACTTCTTTTACTTTGGAATATTGCTATTACTTCACATTATTGTATTCTGTCATTGTATCATGTTAATAATGCTAATATTTAAATGATGTCCCTGATTGTCTCTGATTACTTCTTGATTTGTCCATGATTTTGTTGAGATTTGTCCCTGATTCATTGAGAATTATGGGGGTGAGGAATTGTGGGAATGTCCATTAGTGACATAACCAAAATGTTTTGTGCATATTTTTATGCTTTGCTTGCAGTATTTCTCAGGTCTTGTTCATACATTACCTTTACTATCTGCCGTTTTACATTTCTTGTACATTAACAGCACAGCCACATCTATTACGCATTCTTTACACGCATGTCAGGAAGGAGGGGTTTTAAGTATCAGATGGCTGATAGTCTGCCTCCTCAATTTTCATGTTTCCTCCATTCATGTTACTGTCACTTGCTAAAATGTCAGTTTTGATCAAACAGATTCAGCCTTACACATTGTTAGGATTTCCTGCTGTGGGATACAGTTGGGGAGCTGCTAGGGTTGCCACCTTTCTATTGTGCCATTTCCTGAGAAACAATCCATGCCCCATGCATAATCAAGCCACACCCATTCCCTGTAATAGGCATGCCCCTTTGCTCTAGCACCCTTCAGCTTGTATTGATTTAAAACATTGCAGTAAAAACAGCCAAATTAAGCCTTGGTACAGACGTTATACCCTAGAAAACACAGATCAAGGTAAACATAGCAGTTAAGACAAACTAGAGAAATGACAGTTCTACAGATGCAAGAATCTTATACAAATCAGTCAGTATATATTCACTGTAACATCAAAGTGCACCCACACGAAAAATAAAAAATCATTAAAATAACTTTGCAGTAAACAGCCAAACCAGCCCTTGCTATATATAGATACAGTTATAACCCAAGCATCATATACAAATCATTTATCACTATTAATGAATGAGATAGTGCCAGCACAGCTAATGAATTAATATAAATTTAATATTTACAAAATTCACTAATAGCTGTGCTAGCAGTATCTCATTCCAGACCACACTAAACCTTTGAAAATCTTTCATATAAATATTAAATTCCACTTACCTCCAGAAAAGCAGCAGGGCTCCTTAGACAATCTCAGGAACAGGGTACAACACAAACTAACTAGTCCGTGCAGAGGCAGAGGCTGTGCAAACAAGCAGCAGGCAGGGCAAAAAAAGGCCTCAGTGTCACCAACAGCAGGGCAGCAGCAAAAGTACTGATATCATAGCACTGCTCTTGAATGAATCCCAGAAGCAAGCAGGTCTATTTCGTCCCCTGAGTCCCGCTCTCGACGTTCCCTTCCTCAAATCCCTCCAGCAGCAACCTTCAAGAGCAGCAGGCAAGGGCACAAGAAGACCATCAGGCAGCCAACAATCCACATGAATCCAATCCGAAGATCCTCTTCCACCACAGTCCATGGCGATCAGTAGAGAAATGTCAGTCCTTCTGGCACTAGCACAGCAGCTAGCCGTACGATGCAGCAGATGGTCACAGGCTCAGCAAGCAAAGAAAGTTTCGGAAACCTCAGTTCTTTCATCTTCCTTCTCCTTCTTCAACTTTCGAAGGGCTTGGCAGGCAACAGACAGTATTGCTCAAAGCACCACTTTTTATATCTTAATTTTCATGGGCTTTCTCTGAGCATATACTATCCAGTAGACGTGTTGATTGGCTGCTTGCTACGGTTCCTCCCCATGCAGCAAGCAGCCAATCAACCACCAAGACAGCAGTGTAATTTTTTTTTTATCAGAGGAAGACACGCTGATGCAGCCTGACGGAGGTGGATGCTCTCTCTCATGCTCCCTCTTTCTGGAGTCGCAGAGCGAGAACCGGAGTGTCCTATTGATTTCCGGACACTCCGGGAAAAAAATGGAGGGGTGGCAACCATAGGAGCCACTGGCTTTAAAAGAGTTTCTACAGGACAAAAATATAGTAATTAAGGAGATACTATAGAAATAATAAACTCACTGCAATACGCACAAATGCATTTTAAACATTTAAACAATAATAAGGCTCATGAAAAAATAATATGGGACAACATGTTAAAGCTAAAGAGGAGTTTGAAATTGTATTACCCAAGGGACACAGATTACATTTTTTAGTATACTGTTTATAAAAAATTAATACATGTACATATCATGATACCTACCTTTTACTATTTACCAAAGGTACATAAAGATTTATATAACTGACCAGGGGGATATATAAGTGGCAGACAAGGCTACTTATAAAAAGTGGGCTATATTACTAATAACTTTTTACAGCAATATGTGGAAAAATTAAGCTGTTACATACATATAGAAATAATGTATTACATAAGTTAGGTGGAATGTAGTGTTAAGATTACTTTTGGTTGATCATTTATGTTAAATCCTTATATACAAATACAAGTAGGTTTGGAAGCACTGGATTACTTTTTATGTTCTTGAACAACAGCTAATTATATTTGTAAACTAGTGCTGTTTAGTCTGAATAATATATTTTTATGCTTGATGAAATTATAGACAGAAGTGTGGCAGTGGTTTGGGTATTAGTTTCACATATTTCTATACTAATCTGACTATGGGTTTGTTTGAATTAGAGTATTTGTATAGCGCATTGTTATTTTATATTTGTGTAAAATAGATGATTTACTGTTGGTATGTAAAGGTAATGAATTAGAATTATACAGACTTTCTGAAGATTTACATTTGGTTTACAATTTACATCAGAAGTAAATAAATATACAATCACAGTTTTACACCAAAAGGAGTTGCATGTCCGCAGACTATAACAAAATTACATTCTGAAAAATTGAGTGCATCAGAAAAAAATAATAAACACAGATAATTTCTTTCATGGCAATAGTAATCATCCACAAAATTTTATTAGCTTCCTTGACAAATAGTTATTTTTAAGAGCTAGACAAAATTGTAGTAAATGGAATGATTCTTCAGAAGAAGCAAACATTTTAATTAGCTTACTTATTAGAAGAGGCTATGTGATGAAACATATCCAAAAAGCTTACTGGAAAGATTGTGAAGTTAACAGAAAACATTTGATCAGAACAAATGAAATTAAACATAAAAATATATATTGTAGTATGAAAAATTATAATTTGATATATTTAGTAATGCAATATAATACTCGTGCAAAAGATCTATATGGTTCTGTGAAAAAATATTGGTTATCAATTTCACAAAATAAAGATCTGAAAAATGTTATTCCAAAAACAAATTGATAGAGTCTTATATGAAAGGTACCAGTATGTAAGATATACTGGTGCACAGTCATTTTCAAATATATTGAATTTGAGAGAAAACGTGGTTATGAGTCACTACTCTGGCCATTGTAGTATACACATGTTTATTGAATACAGACAGGACATTTTTATTAATAAACATAGGGTGAAATTATTTAATGCTAATTTTTGTGACAGTAGTAATACAGTACATGTTATACAATGCTCCTATGGTAAGGCAAGTTTTGGTGAAACAAAGAGAAAATGCTCACTGATATTAAAAGATCATTGTAGAAATACTAAGAATAGAAATATTAAAGGTCTGTTAGTTGAAATTTTATGTATGCCAGAATGCTAGAGTTGTTTCGAGATATGTTACTATGGGGAGAATTGGTAATAATGCTAAACACATTTTAAGAAATCAGGAGACCTGTTTTATGTTGCAATATAACAGTTTAGTTCCGTTTGGACCTAATCAAAAGATTAACTGGAATTTTGTTATTAGCTGGACATGTTTTATGTGTTTTAAATTTAGTTTTTAATAGTCATTTTTTTTCTTTTAACTGGTGTCATTTTCCTTGTGTAGGTTTTTATATATAAATAATGGTCTGGATTCAATACACGCCATGTAGGTTCCGCACAGAGCCTACACTGAGTGTATTAGTGTATGCAATACTGCTTATCTTGCAGCATCATGTAGCCTTGTGCCATGAATATTAATGATATGCAACACACATAAGCAAGGTGTCATGGCTCACCCCGGTGTTACTGGCCGCAAAACCTGTATACTGAATGTGGATCATTCCACACAACCTTTTAGTGCCAGTAATGTGGTCAAACAGTTCTGTAAGAATTGATTAGACTGTACTGTACTAGAATTAATTGGGAACAACTGCAATGAGACTGGGATGAAAGTCTTTATCTGTTAATTACCCAAGCTCATGCTGAACAGGTGCCAGTCTCTCCTTTATGGGCCAAGTCTTGTGTGCTTTTCAGAATGAATTCTCCAAACTCTGTAGTTTATTTAATACGACTTTATTAGATGTTCACAGTATTTGAATACTGTCTTTATTAACAATGCTGATAATAACAGTGCTGCTAAATATATCCAAAGTTTCTGCACATATCTTCTGATTGTCCTGAATGATGTAAATGGAAACAATCTTTATTTGACCTGTCTTCTGTACTCAGGCTTGAGTGCCCGTATTGTAGCTTAATCTTTTCTGTATATCAGGTCAAACTAACTAACTGACTGACCTTAACTGTATCTGAAGTATATTTTAATAATACCAAAACCCTGTAATGCTTTACACACCTTCTTAGCCTTGGTTCCCAGACCTTGTCTTGCATGTGTTTTATTTAACATTCCATTAAGGAACATTCTGTAGCTGGCAAGATTGTATCTTTCCCTTGAGAAAAGAACATTCTGAATTTCTGTATTTTCTGCACATTTTATGCTTATCTTTTCTTTCTAATAAACTGTCTTTCTCTGAAACTGAATGCATACATGTCTGACTCCATATTTTAGTCCTTATTCTACCTAAATGCACTATAGTGAATTTATTGAGAATCTGCATAATGCCTAATAACTACTTTAAAATGGAGGTCACCAATCTAACAGTTGCTCCTGAGGTCCCTGATGAATGTCTACAGGTACCTACTTTTGAAGTTACCTTACATATGTATTGCTAACTACTGTATATAGCTTTATGCTACCTGACTCATAATCTGAAAATACATTTTTTTATTTGGTAAATCAACCTGCAATTTTAATTTTGAGCACTAGGTGTTACTTGAGCCTTTATGAGCTGTCTGGATTGAAGTTTCTTAACTTTATGATTAAACCTGCAATTTTAATTTTGACCACTAGGTTTGAAGTCTGTTAACTTTATGATTTAATTTCCATATTACCTAGATTCATAGTCTTTAGACTCTTTAAGTCTAAGTTCTGATGTATGAGTGATATATTTAAAACCTGAACATTATTCTGAAAATAAGTGTCTTTTAATTCTGTGGCTTTTAAAGCTAATTAGAAAATGCTATACACATTCATAACCTGTCTTTGTGAATCTTTATTTAAGTTTGAGTACGAACTGTTAACCCTGCCTATTTTTCCTTCCTATCTCTGTATGCTGTAATTGTATTGCCTATATTTTTACCTTATGAACTGGTGCCTTAATGTACCATCATGTCTTTTTCTTATAGCAAATGAAACCATTTCTGTTGTTTATAGATTTAAATCTTTAAACATTGTACTTTTTATTATATAGCCTATGAAGCACGATGGCTATTTTCTGAAAACTAATTGAAATTGACAGTAAGACATAACTTTATAACTGGTCTTGAAGTGTAATTACCATGTACTGTATTAACTTGTGTCTATACATTTTTATTTAAATTTGCTTTATAATACTATTTACCTTTTTTAACTTTTATTTGCTGTAGTAGATGTCTGCCTCCTAAATTTGTGTCTGAAATATTCTCTGAATATTTATGAGCTACAATAGTTTACTAAAACCTATGCTTTCTGTATTTTAAGTCTATACCTTTGCATCGTCTGTTAATGTGTTTTTAATTTTCTGACTAATGTACAATAATTATATAAAGTGCACTATTATCTGTAAACATGTAGTGTAATATGGAAACTAATTAGCATATTAAACTTACCCTGTTATGCCTTGAGTGCATTGAATAACTATTACTACCTATTCTTTAGATAACTTATCTTAATAGTTTACTAAACTTATGCTTTCTATATTTCAGGTTTATACCTTTTCATTTTCTGTTAGTGTCTTTTTTAACTTTCTGACTAATGTACAATAATTATTTAAACTCTACTGTAATCTGTAAATTAATTAGCAAATTAAGCCTGCCCTGTTATACCTTGAGTATACTGACTAACTATTACTATCTATTATTTGGATAACTTCTCTTAATATGCCTGTAATAAATAATTCTGTCACTTTACGCTTAACTAATGACTGAATAATGTGAAGGATGATGTAGAAGAAATGTATGATGTAATAAGCCTGTTACAAATAAGTCTGTTACTTTACCCTTAACTAATGACTAAATAATGTAATTCTGTTACTTTACCCTTAAAACTTATGAATAATGTGAAATAACTGAATATTATTTTTATATTATGAAATTTGACTGAAATGTGCTATACTGAACATATAACTGAGTATGAATGTCATATTCTGAATCTGGACTGAAATTTACATTAGCGTGATACATATTTATACTGAACATTTAAAATAGCTGTGTATATTCTGGAAACTAACAAAACTAATACTAAAAGAATATATTTTGCTTGTGTTAACTGAACACAGGTAAAAGCATAACTGAAACTGGTAAATGTTATATTCTGAAAACTAAAGTATTAGTACCTTTTCCTGTCAGTATTGTGTGAACATAGACTGAAAACTAATACAGTTGTACAACTGTCTGAAAACATGAGAACATTTTGACAGTGTTACATGAACACAGATAAAAAAATGAACTGAAATCT
This sequence comes from Protopterus annectens, assembly GCF_019279795.1. NCBI lineage: Eukaryota > Metazoa > Chordata > Ceratodontiformes > Protopteridae > Protopterus > Protopterus annectens. Next base: position 117,095,905 of record NC_056734.1, read on the forward strand.
ATTTTTCTGTCAGTATTGTCTGAACATAGATAAAAACATAAACTGAAACTAGTACTGTTATATAACTGTCTAAAACATACATACTTGCTTTAACTGATAAACTGAAAACTAGTACTGTTAAATAACTGTCTGAAAACATTCATATTTGCTTTAACTAATACATTTCAACTTTAAACAAACATAGTCCAGTTTTCAGGTTAAGTGTTGAATTCAGGGCTGTGTTACAAATCTCTGTCTTTGCCCATACCTTACTTGGATAGAAGGAAGTTTCTCAGTTCACCTGTGAGAGAGGGGAGCTTTGAGCAGCCTATCTGTCCCTGGAGGAGTGGTTTCGGCCCAGAAATTAGTAGTTTATTGGCCATTTTCTCTCTCTTTCATTTCTCTGCTATAAATACCACATTTGCCCGGTTTTGCACGCCAGGCAGCGCCAGTTAGCTAGGGTATAACTATTCCACAAAGTCTCCTCTTCAATTTTTCCCTTGAAACTAGACAATCTTTCAACTTAAGCACTCAGGCCATTCATTTCTCAGCCTGGCACTTGCTCAAAACTACTAGCAAGCACTTATAAACCCTAGCACTAGACCCTCCTATACTGTACAGAAGGACAAGGCTCTCTATTCAACCTTACCAGCCATTCAGTAAAACAGTTTGCTGTACCTATCCAGACATGTCCAAAGGGCAGTTTCAGGTGTACTCTCCAGTCCAACTGGTGAATTTGGGCATTTTGAGACAATGCTACAACTGCCTCATGTACACAGACAACCCTCTCCTCCTACCGCCAAACACTAATACATGTGAGAGATGCATTTATACAGCCAAACTGGAGGCTAAGCTCTCTCAACCCAAGGCTGGATCAGACAGACAAGAGGAGAAGGGAAATACTTGCATCACACCTCCAGTCTCTCACAGACCCATTAAACCAGTATCGGCAAAAACACACATAAATACACAAAAACATACTCAGAGGCTCTAAATAAAAATCTGTAAAAGCAACAGAGACCTCCAAAGCAGACATCCAAGCAACCTCCACTCCCCAACACAAATCATGAAACACATACTTCACAAAACCAGTGTGCCATGCAATCACAGCCCTTAAGGCAAAATAACATACCCAACATACTAGTAATAGGTGACTCTATAGTCAGGCACACTGACGTCCCACTCACTAGGCTGAATAAGGAGAAGGTAACTGTTAGCTGCCTGTTGGGTGCCAGGATCTGCTACATAACACAAGCACTCAGGTCACTCCAGAACAAGTACAAATACGATTCTGTCATTGTCCATGTTGGTGTGAATGACCTGAGCCGTACCTCCCTGGACTACATGAAGAGAGACATGGAAGAGCTCTCTGATCTTGTAGTCCAGGGTGGTATGACCCTGATCCTGAATAGCATCCTGCTCTCACCAAGAATTATACCATGGTATAAAGAAAAAAATATCAATTTCAACAATTGGCTAAGTTTCTGGTGTCATTCAAAGGGGATCCAGTGTCGGTCTGCCTGGGATGACATGCTCGACAAGCCACGCTGCTTCGCTAGAGACAGCTTGCACCTGTCACCCTTAGGCTTTTGAATACTGGCCAAGGATCTTGCCACCCCAATAGTGCCTTTTTTAGGCAAGATTCAAAAGACAAACCCGCCACCATAAATAGCACAAGTAACAAAAAACTGAGGGTAATGCTACTCGATGCCAGAAGTCTAAACGTCAAAATGCACGCACTTGAGGCACTCCTCAGTATGGAGAAAATCGATATATGTGCAGTAACAGAAACCTGGTTTCAGGCTCCAGAGAGCACCCCAGCACTACCAGGCTACAACTCATACCATACATTTCGGCCACAGAACCCAGACCGAAATACAAAAGGTGGGGGCATATCCATATTCATCAAGGATACCCACACCTCCAGGTTAGTGGCACAGCACGATGCTTCAGAGATCATCCACGTGCAACTAACAATGGGCAAAACTGCAATTCAAATTGTAGCTTGCTACAGATCATCCACCATGTACCAGGACCCCATTCTGCATTTCTGGAAACACTGAGAAATATAAAGGTCCTACCAAACACCCTAATATTGGGTAATTTCAATTACCCAAACATTAACTGGGAGAACTACTCAAGTACTAACTCCCTTGTCCAACATTTCCTAGAATTTATAAACTCAAATGCCCTGGATCAACTGGTCAACACTCCCACTAGAGGTGACAACATATTGGACCTGGTCATCACCAACATGGGCGACTGGTGCTCCACACTGGAGGTCAGCCCCTTGCTGATCAGATCTGACCATAAACAAATCACTTTGGATATCCACATTCTGCCCCCACCCCCAGACAAGGAAACCACCATGAAAAACTTTTCAAAAGCAAAGTTCACATTACTTAAGACCGAGGTGGAAAGTTTCAAAGCCCCCATTCTAAAGGATAACGTTGTCCAAGCTGCAAAATCCTTAACTAATGCATTCTACGGACACCTACAAGAATACATGGATCATGCTATCCCAAGCAAAACCAAGACTCACTCCTCCAAGGAAAGGAAACCAGTCTGGTGGACTCCTGCCATAAACAAGCTATACAATAGAAGGAGGAAACTAGTACAGAAAAGAGTAAAATCCCAAGAAGGAAAGACATCCCTGATCAGTATCAGCAAGAAACTACAATCCCTCATAAAATCATCCAAGGTGAGTTTCGAAAGAAAAATTGCCAAGGACTACAAAGATAACCACAAGGCATTCTTTAGCTATGTCAGGAATCTAAGTGGCAATGCTCCGATCTGCTCAGAATTAGTGCAGAATGGTACAAAATACACTGAACCGACTGATATTGCCAACATCCTGGCAGACAGGTTCAGCACAAACTTCACCCCCCTCTCACCCCCAAAAGGGCCGATAACCATACCAGAAGAATGTAGAGCCCTTGAAATCACAGACACTCAGGTTAAAACAGCCCTCTCCAAAGCCAAAAACACAGCATCAATGGGACCGGACGGTGTCCCAGGCTGCGTCTTACATGAGCTCAAAGACGAATTAATCCCTCACCTAAACACACTGTTCAAACTCAGCCTCTTCACAGGTTACGTGCCCATAGAGTGGTGCACAGCAATAGTTATTCCGCTCCACAAAGGTGGAGCCACAACAGACCCCAGGAACTATCACCCTATAAGCCTGACTAGCTTGGTCTGCAATGCTATGGAGCACATCATCATGGAACTCATTAACAGAGACATTGGGAACCTCCAAACACTGGACCCTACCCAGTTCAGCTTTGTTAAGGGCAGATCATGCCTCCTAAACCTGGTGGACTTCTTTGAGATAGTTACCAAGGTGAGGAAAAGGTGGTACACATAGCCCACCCAGACCTCGCAAAAGCCTTTGACACCATTCCCTATTCTGGTATTATAGACAAGCTCACCAGCCTGAACATAAACCCCTATGTCACAAGATGGGTTGCCAACTGGCTCACAGACAGAACCCACATGGTAAGAGTTGCGGAAGCTAGGTCTGACTCTAAACCAGTTACAAATGGCATTCCCAGGGCTCAATCCTAGGACCCCACCTGTTCGGCATATACTTCTCAGAGGTACAGGCAAGCACAGGAGGACTGTGGCTGACCAAGTTTGCAGATGACTGCAAACTAGGGGCTATAATTGACTCTCTGGCTGACACAGACATTCTCCAAAAGAGTCTCACTGAGACGGATACCTGGTGTCAAAATCATAGCCTCAAGCTAAATGCCAAAAAAGTGCATAGTCATCCCTTTTGGAAAAAACAAAGTACCCACAAACTACCACATAGGTGGTAGTCCCCTAAATATGGAAGACGTAATAAGGGATCTGGGGAGCCAAGTAGATATATATATCTCCTTTGATAATCACATTGCCAAAGTGGTTAGAAAATCCTTCTACATGGCCCACCTTATCACAAAAGGGTTTGCATCCAGATCAAAAGAGGTCATTGTGCTCCTCTACTCATCGCTCATCATTCCCATCACAGAGTACAACGCCCCATTTGGGATGTATCTTACAAGACACCTGCAACAGCTGGAAAGACCACAGAAGTACCTCACCAAGAGGATCACTGGCCTCAAACACGTGCCCTATGCAGCTCAACTGAAGAAACTCCAGCTGTGCTCGGTTGCATACCACCTACTCAGAGGTGATCTCTGCCTGACATACAAAGTCATGTCCAACCCAGAACTAATGGACATGCTCCACCTAAAGAAAAGCTTATCCCCTCGAGCCACATGCTCTAGGGATCTAAACCTCACCACAACAATAAGTAGGACATGCTGGAGGGATAGATTCTTGTCCCAGAGACTTCCCATGCTTTGGAACAAGATTCCAATCTACATTAGGCAGAGCTCCTTGCTAACACTCTTCAAGAGAAACCTTGACGAGTGGATGGGAAACAGAAAGTTTACCCCGGGGATCACTTCAGTGGCTCTGCTGGACAGGGGCACAGGGAACTAATCTAAGGGGGTGACAAAAGCCAACACATTCTGCCAGGCTTATAAATGTCTTTGGGCAGATAGCCTAGTACCTACCTATGAACCTATGAAGAAATAACTGAAACACATAGACAGTCAACTTCTGCACCACAGCTCTTGCCAAATTTTTCTCTGCATTGTCCCAGTCACTGATAAGGTAAAGGAAGGCCTCCTTTAATGTTAAAGTGTCCTTTTTATAGTTTGGCCTTTTAAACCTCTTCTTGTCATTTCTTGTGCAAGGCTGGGTGGCTAAGGTTCTTGATTGTATTTAGTATCAGGTCCTTAAAATAACATTTGCAGATTTAACAATTATAAACTGATAGCATTGTTATTGTCCTGATCTTATTTACATTTTTATGCATGAAATAAACATTTGCAGCTTTAACAATTATAAACTGATAGCATTGCTTATTGTGCTGTCTTTATTTACATTTTTCTGCATGAAATAAATATTTGCTGCTAATAAACTCTTGCAAGTATGTAAGCAAATGGATAACCTCAAATGAAACTAAAGTACAGAGTTGGCTGAACGTGAAGGGATCAAAACAAGTTCCTCACAGAAAAGAAGCCACCCTGGTAGGCATCAAGCATACATAGATTATACAACAAGTGGAAGAAATTAATGTCTAAGAACAAGAGGGACCTGATTTAGCAGAGGAAGGACACCCTCCACAGCTTGAACAAGGAAATTAGCTATCTTGAAAAGTCTTATAAAGCCACATACAAACCTAAAGTAGCATCCCTAGCTAAAGATAATCAGGAGGCATTCTTTAGCTACATCGGAAATCTAAAAGTGAAGGCTGAACTTTGTGCTTAATTAGTAGTGTACAGCACTACTCATACTGACCCTGGGGACATCGCCACCCTAATACCAGGCAGTCTAGGGCAAACTTCCTTCCCCCTGTCCCCACCAGACATACCCCAAAGGATACTTGTCACTAGTCCCCCTACCTATTAATCTCCTATGAACCTAAGGTGACATCTGCCTGTGCTCCAAGCCAGTGTTTGATTCTGGCCTGGTGGGATGATATAGCTGATTACATCAGCATTGTCTGCTGAGCATATGGTTATAACAGTGTCACACTTGCTGGTGTAGAATGATCTCTGTAATGTCAAGTAACATCTGTCACACCCTTACACACACAGACACACTTGTCTGCAGTGAGAGCAGAACCCCTACCTAAGTACACACACTACAGAATTACAGTACTATACACAAACCCCATGGTTCAAGTCTGACTTAGAGTGTGTCAGACACTTTATAGATGATGACATTAGCAGTGTCTGTTGAGGACAAGGTAACAGTGTCCCACAGGCTGCTTTAAAAGTCTAGCAACAGCTCAGACACACACACACACACACGCGCACACACACACACACGCACACACGCACACACACACACACACACACACACACACACACACACACACACACACACACACACACACACACACACACATTTGATTGCAGTGAGAATAAACCCCCTACTGAAGTACACACACTACAGAACACAGTACTTAATGCACTTGTCACAGCACAAGTCTTATTTTGTTAGGACTGCAGGTGGACTTATAGTAGGTGACATCATCAGACCATGTGGGAGACAAGAGGTTGGGAGGTCTGCATGAAATGGATGTGCGGGCTTGTGCCAGTCTGAAAAAACTGACAGGCCATGTCACTGGAGAAGTAATTGTAGGATACATGCTTCTGCTCTTCTGTCTAGACACACACCTCCAGTTGAGTGCAGTGAGAAGAGAACCCCTACCTATCTAAGTAAAAAGTCTACATACTATGAGAATTTACACACTTGCCACAACACAAGTCTGATTTTGACAGGACTGCAGGTGAACATATAGTAGATGACATCGGCAGTCCATGTGGGAGACAAGAGGTTGGAAGGCATGCATTAAGTGGATGTGTAGGCTTGTGCATGTCTCAAAACACTGGCAGGCCATGCCATTGGAGAGGTAACTGTGGGATACACACTTCTGCTCTTCTGTCTAGACACACACACACACACACACACACACACACACACACACACACACACACACACACACACACACACTTGACTGGAGTGAGAATAGAACCCTACCTGTCTAAGTACACAGTCTACAGAACACTGAAATTAATGCATGCACCACGGCACAAGTCTGATGTTGAAAGGACTGCAGGTGAACTTATATTAGATGACATTGACAGGCCAAGTGGGAGACAAGAGGTTTGGAGGCCTGCATAGGTACATTGCTTCATAATGTCATCTGAGGCTGGTAGCCTAATAACAGTAGGCTGTTTGTATGCCTAACTTGGCTGTTTGTATTTTGCAGACCAAGGCTATGAGCACCGCCAAGTGGCCCTGTCCATGAATGAGGACACAACATTGTGTATAACACTTTGTATTGTGATTGATATATGTGTGGAAAAGGTAATGAGACCCCAGGGTTGTAGTGCTTGTTTGGGGTGGTTTGGGGGGAACAAATGGATGTGTTGTAAATACATGACATATAATTATATTGTGCCCTTAGTCTGCAATGTTTCCATATGTAGTTTTATGACATACAAAAGAAATGGACAATAAAGACAAATAGTAATTGTGATAAGAGACTTAGGGACACAGGTGGACAGTGGTCTCACCTTCGATAACCACATCGCCACAACAGTCAGGAAATCCTTCTATGTGTCACACCTCATCACTAAGGGCTTTTCATCCAGAAAAAAAGGAGGTCATTGTTCCACTGTACTCATCCCTCATTAGACCCATTACAGAATACAACACCCTGTTTGGTATGTACCTCTCAAGACATCTGCAACAATTGGAAAGTCCACAGAAATACCTCACTAAAAGAATCACAGGCCTAAAGCAGATGCCCTACACTGACCGCCTTAAAAAACTCCAGCTATACTCTGTCACATATTGTCTACTCAGAGGCGATCTCTGCTTAACATACAAGGCCATGTCAAACCCAGAGCTGTTGGACATGCTACACTTAAAGAAATCTCAATCCTTCAGAGCCACACGTTCCAAGGATCTAAACCTTGTCATCATAATAAACAAAACATGCTGGAGGGATAAGTTCTTGACCCAGAGACTCCCCAGACTCTGGAATAGACTGCCCATACATGTCAAGCAGAGTGCCTCTTTGGCCCTCTTCAAAAGGAACCTTGACGATTGGATGGGAGAATGGAAATTCACCCCGGGGATCACGTCAGTCACCCTGCTAGACAGAGGTCCAGGGAAGTAAATAGTGTGGGAAGAAATAGCCAGGGAATTGTTATGGCTAGGCTTATATAGGCCCTAGGGCTGATAGCTTAGTACCAACCTATGAACCTATGAACCTATAATATATACAATTCCATAGTGCAATGAGCATTGGATTTGCATGATGGTTAACAAAGTGTACACAAATGCGAGATAGACCTGTTTGCTTGCTGGGAAGCAGTGCACAAACCCGAGCCACACTGCTAATGTTTGCTACCATACCCCAGTCCCATTTGTACTCCAGGCCAGTTTATTGCGATGGCTAAGGGCATTAATTGAATGTATCCATTTTCTATTTTTGGGTGTCTGCTTTCTAGGCAATCTGGTTTTCCCCTGTTTCTGCAATGTTGTGCATCATGCAAACAAGATAAGCTTAGCTAAACCATTTTCTGGGACATGGCACATCACGCAAAAGTGGAATTAAAAGAATACAAAGAGGAAAATATACTAAAGCTAAGGAATACATACGCAAAATCTGTAAAAGCACAATAAAAATTAATAGTACACAACACAAATTTCTACATATGTCAGGATTTGAACCCTCCCACCAATACAGCTTCAGAAAACAGGGGGGATGTCATATTCCTCTTTGCAACAAGGAAATGAAGTCATTCTTCCCACAACCTACTGCATCAGAATGTACACTGCTATCAAACCATCAGATGTGATCTGTACATGTAATTCCTTTTACTATATTTGGACATAGAGCTGTTAGTGCTCACACAACCTGTCATAATTATGCTTACAAATATACAGCTCTGTGTTACCCTTCTATTTTTCTTGATCATTCATCAGTTATCTAACACATGCAGTGTGTAAGCCATTCTGTATCATTGGTCTTAACATGTGAGAGGATAATAACTGGCAATAATATGATATGCAGTCCAGGTTGGATGGCACAAACACGCTTATACTGTTCTTTTGGGGGTAGCATAGCTGAGTTACTCTTATGGCAGGAACAGGGGTACACTCCTCTTTTGGGGGGGGTTCATTTACTGTTATGACACAAACAAGTCTGAAGTCTGAAACTGCAATGTGTATCATCACTTTCTAACTTCTATCTTGAATGATTTCCCAGTACAAAGGTATGGTGCTAAACTGAGGCCATGCAGGGAACATCAGAATTCTTCAGAAGTATGACTGTGTGTTTCATGCCTGAGGCCTAATAATTATTAATGGACAAATATAAGTAAAATAACTGTCTTGTGTCACATGTTAAGGTGCTTTCTGTACAAAAAATACAAGGATATATCATGATATTATTAAAAAATACACTCCAGGTTCAGGTGTGAATATTTGTGTTCATGTGCATGGATTATACTGCTAGACTCCACCAGATACAGCTAGGCACAAAAACCGTGTCTTCAGAAGAACAAACACATGCTCTATGATGTTTCTAGTTTGACCGTATGCCTCATTATGGCATTCTTCCATGGGTGGGTGTGCACTTCTGATGGATGTCATCATCTGTGGTTCCAGGGTATAGCCGCCATTGAAGTGATCCGGGGTAAACTTTCTGTTAGTGTGGCTCCAGGGGATATGGTTTTCTTTAGGTGGAGCATGTCCATCAATTCTGGGTTGGCCATGGCCTTGCATGTCAGGCAGAGATCACCTCTGAGTAGGCGGTATCCAACCGAGTACAGCTGGAGTTTCTTCAGTCAAGCTGCATAGGGCATCTGCTTGAGGCCAGTGATCCTCTTGGTGAGTTAAGTCTGTGGTCTTTCCATTTGTTGCAGGTGTCTTGTAAGGTACATCCCAAATGGGGCATTGTACTCTATGATGGGTCTGATGAGTGATGCGTAGAGGGCCCAGTGACCTCTTTTGATCTGGATGCAAACCCTTTTGTGATTAGGTGGGCCACATAGAAGGATTTTCTAACCACTTTGGCAAGGTGATTATCAAAGGAGAGGTTACTATCTACTTGGGTTCCCAGATCCCTTATTACGTCTTCTGTATTTAGGGGCTACCACCTATGTGGTAGATTGTGGGTACTTTGTTTTTTCCAAAGGGGATGACTATGCACTTTTTGGCATTTAGCTTGAGGCCATGGTTTTGACACCAGGTATCTGTCTCAGTGAGACCCTTTTGGAGGATGTCTGTGTCAGCCGGAGAGTCAATTATAGCCCCTAGCTTGCAGTTGTCTGTGAACTTGGTCAGCCATAGTCCTCCTGTGCTTGCCTGTAGCTCTGAGAAGTATATGCTGAACAGGAGGGGTCCTAGGACTGAGCCCTGGGGAACGCCACTTGTAACCAGTTTAGAGTCAGACCTAGCTCCTCCAACTCATACCATGTAGGTTTTGTCCGTGAGCCAGCTGGCAACCCATCTCGTGACATAGGGGTTTATGTTCAGTCTGGTGAGCTTGTCTATAATACCTGAGTGAGGAATGGTGTTGAAGGCCTTTGCAAGGTCTATGTAGGCTGTGTGGACCACCTTTCTCTCATCTATAGCCTTGGTAACTGTCTCAAAGAAGTCCACCAGATTTAGGAGGCATGATCTGCCCTTAACAAAGCCAAACTGGGTAGGGTCCAGTGTTTGGAGGTTTCCAATGTCTCTGTTAATGAGATCCATGATGATGCACTCCATAGCTTTGCAGAACAAGCTAGTCAGGCTTATTGGGCAATAGTTCCCGGGATCCGTTGTGGCTCCACCTTTGTGGAGCAGAATAACCATTGCTGTGCACCACTCTGTGGGCACATAGCCTGTGGAGAGGCTGAGTTTAAACAGTGTGTTTAGGTGAGGGGTTAGTTCATCTTTGAGCTCGTGTAGGACGCAGCCTGGGACACAGTCCGGTCCCATTGATGCTGTGTTTTTGGCTTTGGAGAGGGCTGATTTAACCTGAGTGTCTGTGATTTCAGGGGCACTACATTCTTCTGGTATAGTTATGGGCCCTTTTGAGGGTGAGAGGGTGAAGTTTGCACTGAACCTGTCTGCCAGGATGTTGGCTATATCGGTCGGTTCAGTGTATTTTGTGCCATTCTGCACCAACTCTGAGCAGATTTGAGAATTGCCACTTAGATTCTTGACATATGCCTTGTGGTTATCTTTGGAGTCCATGGCGATTTTTCTTTCGAAGCTAGCCTTGTATGATTTTATGAGGGCACATAGTTTCTTAGTTACTGATCAGGGATGTCTTCCCTTCTTGGGATTTTACTCTTATCTGTACCAGTTTCCTCTTTCTATTGTATAGCTTGTTTATGGCAGGGATCCACCAGACTGGTTTCCTTTTCTTGGAGGAGTGAGTCTTGGTTTTGTTTGGGATAGCATGATCCATGCATTCTTGTAGGTACCTGTAGAGTGCATTAGTAAAGGATTTTGCAGCTTGGAAAGCATTATCCTTTAGCATGGGGGCTTTGAAACTTCCCACCTTGGTCTTAAGTAATGCGAACTTTGCTTTTGAAAAGTTTTTCATGGTGGTTTCTTTGACCGGGGGTGGTGGCGAAATGTGGATATCCAGAGTGATTAGTTTATGGTCAGATCTAACCAGCGAGGAGTTGACCTCTGGTGTGAAACACTGGTCGCCCATGTTGGTGATGACCATGTCCAATATGTTGTCATCTCTGGTGGGGGTGTTGACCAGTTGATCCAGGGCATTTAAGTTTATAAATTCTAGGAAATGTTGGGCAAGGGAGTTTGTACTTGAGTAGTTCTCCCAGTTAATGTTTGGATAATTGAAATCACCCAATATCAGGGTGTTTGGTAGGACGTTTATGTTTCTCAGTGTTTCCAGGAATGCGGAGTGGGGGTCCTGAGACATGGTGGGTGATCTGTAGCAAGCTGTAATTTGAATAGCCATTTTGCCCTTTGTTAGTTGCACGTGGATGATCTCTGAAGCATTGTGCTGTGCCACTAATCTGGAAGTGTGGGTATCCTTGATGAATATGGATACTCTCCCGCCTTTTGTATTTCGGTCTGGGTTTTGTGGCTGGAATGCATGGTATGAGTTGTAGCCTGGTAGTGCTGGGGTGCTTTCTGGAGCCTTAAACCAGGTTTCTTTTACTGTACATATATCGATTTTCTCCATACTGAGGAGTGCCTCGAATGCGTGCATTTTGAGGTTTAGACTTTTGGCATTGAGCGTCATTACCCTCAGTTTTTTGTTACTTGTGCTATTTATGGTGGTGGGTTTGTCTTTTGAGCCTTGCCTAAAAAGGCACTATGGGGGTGGCAAGAGCCTTGACCAGTATTCAAAAGCCTAAGGGTGACAGGTGCAAGCCGTCTCTAGCGAAGCAGTGTGGCTTGTCAAGCATGTCATCACGGGCTGACAGACACTCGATCCCCTTTGAATGACACCAGAAGCTTAGCCAATTGTTGAAACTGATAATTTTTTTTCTATACCATGGTATCATTCTTGGTGAGGGCAGGATGCTACTCAGAGTCAGGGTCATACCGGCCTGGGCTATGTGATCAGAGAGCTCTTCCATGTCTCTTTTCATGTAGACCAGGGAGGTACGGCTCAGGTCATTCACACCAACATGGACAATGGCAGAGTCATATTTGTACTTGTTCTGGAGTGACCTGAGTGCTTGTGCTGTGTGGTGGATCCTGGCACCTGACAGGCAGCTAACAGTAACCTTCTCCTTGTTCAGCCTAGTGAGTGGGACATCAGTGTGCCTGACTATAGAGTCTCCTATTACTAATGTGTTGGGTATGTTATTTTGCCTTAAGGGCTGTGATTGTGTGGCACACTTGTTTTGTTAAGTATGTGTTTCATGGTTTGTGTTGGGGGGTGGAGGTTGCTTGGATGTCTGCTTTGGAGGTCTCTGTTGCTTTTGCGGATTTTTATTTAGAGCCTCCGAGTATGTTTTTGTGTTTTTTGCCGGTGCTGGTTTCATAGGTCTATGTGAGACTGGTGGTGTGATGCAAGTAATTCCCTTCTCCTCTTGACTGCCTGATCCAGTCTTGGGTTGAGAAAGTTTAGCCTCCAGTTTGGCTGTATAATTGCATCTCTCGCATGTATTAGTGTTTGGTGGAAGGAGGAGAAGGTTGTCTGTGTGCATGAAGCAATTGTAACATTGCCTCAAAATGCCCAGATTCACCAGTTGGACCAGAGAGTACACCTGAAACTGCCCTTTGGACATGTCTGGATAGGTACAGTGAACTGTTTTACTGATTGGCTGATAAAGTCAAATAGAGAGCTCTGTCCTTCTCTATAGTATAGGGGGCTCTAGTGCTAAGGTTTATTAGTGCTTGCTATGAGTTTTGAGCAAGTGCTGGGATGAGAAGTGAATGGTTTGAGTGCTTAAGTTAAAAGTTTATCTAGTTCTAAGGGAACAATTGAAAAGTAGACTTTGTGGAGCTGGGAACAGTTATACTCTAGCTAACCAGCACTGCCCTGCCCGCAAAATCACACAAATGTGGGTTTTATAGCATGGAAATGAAAGAGAGAGAAATTAGCCCAAAATGGCCAATAAACTACTAATTTCTGGGCTGAAATCACTCCTCCAGGGGCCGATAGGCTGCTCAATGCTCCCTCTCTCACAGTGAACAGAGCAACTTCCTTCTATCCAAGTAAGGTATGGGCAAACACAGAAACTTGTAACACAGCCCTGAATTCAGCACTAACCTGAAAACTGGACTATACTAGCTTAGAAAGACGGGAAAACAAGTTTTTTTTTTGTTTTTTTCAGAAAATAAAGCAGATACAATCAAAATAACACTTTAAATGCACAGACATGGCTATCACACTTGAGTGTGTAGCCTACAACAGTTAAACAGGTATTTTAAATAATAAAAACTTTGTTAAAGTGCAGGCAGTAAAATAAGTGCAATATGTAGCTGAAACAAGCTCTTTATATCAAAGAAACTCTAGAAAATTGGCGTTTTTGGCGAAATTAGCTAAAGGCAGCAAGAAAATGCAGAAAAATGATACTTAAACACTCCAAAGTCTCTGTTTTGTGTTTCTGCTGCTGTACAACTCTGCAGGGCACCAGGCACGAGCTTGCTGAGCTGTATACTAGCGCAAAAACCTCAAAAATGCGGGTTTTATAGCAGGGAAATGAAAGAGATAGAAATTAGCCCAAAATTGCCAATAAACTACTCATTTCTGGGGTGAAACCACTCCTCCAGGGACAGATAGGCTGTTCAAAGCTCCCTCTCTCACAGTGAACAGAGAAACTTCCTTCTATCCTAGTAAGGTATGGACAAACACAGAAACTTGTAACACAGCCTTGAATTCAGCACTAACCTAAAAACTGAACTATACTAGCTTAGAAAGGTGGGAAAACAAGTATTTTTTTTTTTTTTGCTTTTTTCAGAAAATAAAGCAGATACAAGTAATACGATATTCAATACAATATTCCTTGCTGTTAATCTGGATGTTACCCTGCTCACCAGGTGGTGCCTTAATGTGTACATGAGTGCAATCTATGGCACCCAGTACTTCATGGTAGTGCACTACATGGTAAAACATTTATATATTGCTGGCCTTCTCTTCAGAAATACAGTAGGAAAATGTGTGTTCACTGGCATGTATGAGCACAGCATCCAAAAGCTGGTGGAGGATCCTGGAGGCTGATGCTTTGTGACACACCCATGATGTCTCCAGTTGGTCTTTGAAAGGTGCCAGTAGCTAATATTCTAAGGGCTACACATACTTTAGTTTCCACTGGGATGGGTTCTGCTCAGTTGGCTCTGGCTCTGAGTTGCGGGTGGCAGAGCTCACAAAGTTCTTGTAATGTGGCCCTGTCCACCATGTAACACTCTACAATCTCTTGCTCATGTAGCACCTGGAAGGTTACCCTGGGCCTGAACACTCTTCTCCTTCTCGGCCTAGGCCTATTGTCAGCAGCACCAGCAGCATTGGCTTCAGCCTTTAACACATGCAGATATAGAATAGCTGCAGCAGCCCTTAGCATTGTGTCACTTAAAATGTCCTTGTCTCTACTCCAGTGGTATTTAAGAATAAAGAAAAACCAGGATGGATGCTACATGGATACTTTCTTTATACATTGTTGAATAGCTCCACCATGTTGGGTTAGTTGATTAACATGCAGTTCACCTGCTTATGATATAACTAGCGTCTATTAAACACATCTTTTGCTTGCTCATTAGTGCGCTATGTGCATCTCCACGCACCTTCACATAAATAAGGTAAGAAAAGGTTGCACACCCTATAGTTGAACCCAGGAAGATCTATATTCCATTCCTAACATACACATGTGCTGCCACAGGAATAGTTGCAAAACAACACAAAGAAACCTGCCATTCATTCCTCTGTTTCTCATGGTTGCTCTAAGTGCCATATCATGCAGTCAATAGCAAAGCAAAGAAAAAGGTAAACCGGACAGAGGCCACACATTTTAACAACCAAATAATGAGGATGGCACAGAACTTGGGAACTGTGCACTGCTTGCATGCACTTTCCCCCTTCACAGCCCTACATGTTTACCTCTGCAAGTGTAACCTGACACACCCACTGATGTCTGCATTCACTGTTGCCATGCATTCAACATAAACACTATGGAAGTGCCTACTTTAAGTGAACATCCCTACATAGTTACTCTTTTTCTAATGAGTTTGGATCTCATCTGCATCTTCACCATGCTGACAGCCTGGAATTTACATGGTTAGTAACCGTGTAGGCAGGGAAACTGCACGGGAGCCCAGTGTTGTAACAGAGGAATACTGTAATCCATCAGCTACATCCTGCATATGCTTACATTACAGTATAATACTCTGTCTCATGGAGGTTTACACATAACTTACAAGTATATTCTTCATTTGGTGGTGGGGGAGAGAAACTGGATTTATGTCATGGCACTTAAAAAGCAATTACTATGATTGTTACACTGATTTTCTAGCATTCACACTGTGTAATTAGGTCAGAATATGTGTGGTGTTACATGTTAAGTGCAGTTCTGTACAAATGTAAGAGCTTTTACTTGCCCTTGTGTCTGTGTAGACGCCTTTCCATGGCTGTATTTATAAAGTTTTGGAATACAAGGCCAACACGAACACGGAGTCTACATGTTTTTTTTTTTTTAGAGGTTGTTGAATTGCTCCACTGTGTTGATTTGCTTCATTAGCTTAAAATCCAGCTACTTATGCTGCAATTTGCATGCTACGAACATTTCTATGTTTGCTTGTGAGTGCGTACCCCTGTGCACCGCTATGTGGAGTTTACTAAATCTAAAACTATTCGCTGCCATGTCAAAATTATTGTGTATGCTTTATTGAATCCCCTCATATATGTATTTGGTACTTGTTTGAAGGCTGTAGCAAGCCAAGATATTAGTAAACATGTAAATAGATTAGAGTTTGTTGGCTTTTTTGCTGTTTTTTTTCTTTCTGTGATTTTTAAAGAAGTTGTTGTTTCCCACTCTGGTGTTTCGTTATATTTAAGTAAAACTGTAATTGTAACAAACCTGTCTTTAACCTAGGTTGTAGCTGAAAGGGGTTATTGGCATAATTCATTCAGCTTGTCAAGAAATGAATTCAGAGAAATAGTAAACTAATCTTCTTCTTTTGGCTTTTCCCAGTTAGGGGTCGCCACAGCAGATCACGTGTCTGCTCATGATTGGCAGTGGAGTTTTACAGTGTTGAGTTGCCAGCCGAGCACCCAACCTTCCACAGAAGGCACACACACTCACACCTAGGGCCAGTTTAGAGTATCCAATCCACCTACAACATGTCTTTGGGATATGGGAGGAAACCAGAGCACCCGGAAGAAACCCACATGACCACAGGGAGGACATGCAGACTCCACACAGAAGGCATCCCAGCCGAGGATCGAACTGAAGAACCTCTTGCTGTGAGGCAGCAATGCTAACCACTGAACCACTGTGGTCACCAGCAATAGTAAACTAATACTTTACAGAAATAGTAAAATAATTAAATTCCCTAGAAAAGCAGGTGGTACCCTACAAC
Organism: Protopterus annectens; assembly: GCF_019279795.1. Classification (NCBI taxonomy): domain Eukaryota; kingdom Metazoa; phylum Chordata; order Ceratodontiformes; family Protopteridae; genus Protopterus; species Protopterus annectens. Next base: position 117,112,513 of record NC_056734.1, read on the forward strand.
CACAACAAACTATAGTGACCTATTGTAGTTATAGAAGAATCTTGTTTAAATTTTGTCTTCTTACTTATTTAATAAATTGTTATTAATAAGATTAGTAAGGGATTTACCACTGTAACCTGACAATTTTGCCTAGCAGGATTACAGCATTTTAAAACCCCACTGCTGAATCTAATTAATCCTCTGGTTTAGGGTCATTTAACTTCCTGCTTGCCACTGAGGTGACCTATCTCGGTCCATAGTATTCAATCCTAGGCAACAGTCATCAGTGAATCTCTCTCTCTTTGCCTTGATCTAAGGCTGTGATAGGAACAGAGCAGCAGCAGCAGTTCATAAGTCCTTCCTTGCAATAACTATACAATACAAAGACACTGTTTTCCTCTATTTATATTGAAGAAGAACAAAAAGTGAAATCTTGGATCTGCCAACCAAAGGAAATATAAACTACTTTTGTTCTGCTGCTCAGTTCTTATACTTTCATAGAATTATTTTTGTGCTGCTGAGTTTAGTCTGTCCTTTATTAATCTACCTTTTCAGCAGTTTAACCCCATTTTCATTCCTGGGTCACTGGCATAGCAGATAGAAATTCTCTCTACCTGTTACCCTTTATTTTCATCATCTGTCATTAGCTCTGTTTACTATCCTCACCTGCTGCCATGTCTCTCACTTCACTTATCTTGTGTTTGGGTAAGAGCTGGTGGCCAGGACGTTGGGATCCTGCTTAGGAAATCAAGGCTTCATTCTATTTACATTATCTGAGCTTGTCATGCATTGCATGAAATTCTGTCCTTAGGTCCCCCCTCACAGTCTTTTTCTAGCTTAGATGTGCTACTCATGTGCTGCGCCAGCCAAGAGTTGCCATGCTGTTTCTTCACTAACACTGGTGACCTCAGAGTTGGAATTATGAAACAGAGGGTGTTGTGTTTGCGCAGCTTTTAATAAATGGGTGCATAACTCCACTCATTGCCATTAATTTTATATGTGATGGACAGGTGCTTCAGTCAGCAGATCTGCACCACTGCTACCAAATGTGTGCAAGGGGTGATTGAGTTTAAGAGTGCACAGTAACTGTGAACTGCTGCCTTGAGTAATAGCCATCTCCTGACAAACCCAAATAAGTTTTGCAGTCATCAGTGCAGAGCATTTTTATAATCACTGGTTTGAATTGTTTTGCTCCCATTGCCCCAGCCCATGCCTTTCACTGTATCGTACCAACAGTAACTAAAAATGTGTCCAAGTTTATTTCTGCGCTTAAACACACTCACTGCTTTACATGAGGGGGTTAATAATATCTTTCCATTATTTTCAGCTGCTTCTCTGCCTTTAATGGAATGCTGTGTCCATATAGGCTACTTTAACACACCAAAAACACAGTTGCTGTTTACCCCTAAAATAAATCAGCCACAAATATTTGTATGTAGTTATAGCTTGAGTGGTAATGCTTTAAAAAATGAGGGCCAATGGATAATAGTACACCAGATTAATACACATGTTCCAAAGCTAATATACCATAGCTATAATAATTTAAAACTAAATAATAAAACTCATAAATGAAAAAAGATAAAATTAAGGAATGTATTATATAAAATTAAATGTAAAGCACCTATAAACTTGCACAAAAAAACTACAAAGTGAATGTGTTTTAACAGACAAGATGGTGTATAGAACTACCAGCTTATTTATACCTATTGCCATCAGTAGCTGAAGATATACTTGATTTGCTACCCAACTCTGGCTTGTAAGTCCAAACATCAACAACACACTTTCTCAGGCATACTTCAGCACGAGCTGTGTCCTGGAATACAAGACACTTGTGCAAACTTAATAAGCAAAGCTGGACTAACCAAGTAACTAGGCTTTCTCTACTTTTTGAGTCACAGGTTCGGTATTTCCGTGTCTGGATTGAATTTGGATGATACTTTTTTCACTTTCCACACTCTTATACTGCTGAGTGAACATAGTCCAACAAATCAGTGTCCAAATAATGTAATGCATTTTTAGCTGAAAGCATTGCAAATGTGTGCATATTTGAGATGTCACATTTAGTTTCTGTTTGTAGTAGCTTTTCTCCATTTCAGTTGAAAGCAGTCACATACTCAGTGCTATTTACATTTTCTTTACAGTTTATACATTATACATTTTAGATTCTGTTTTTAAATACCTAAAGCTTTTAAGAAAAAAATACATTTCCTTTTTCTTAATTCAACTTCTCTGCACTCACCTATAGGGGATGTATTGAGGCAATATAGCCATTGCACATTGCATAAAAGACAGCCCCTGTATTCTGAAAGGCTTAATGTCCTGCACTACCTGCAGTCTGAAGGTTTTCACAGTGGGATAAGCCCCAGAAATTCATAAGACTTCTCTCCCACTGGGCTGGTACACGGACACTGGACATATTGTAGATAGTGGTCTTACTGGGAGAGCCACTTGTAAATGTGTCAGTCCAGGAAAACAGCTAATGCAAATTAGTGATTTATTGTTCCCTGAAAATGCTGCTGGCACTACATCCAAAGAATTGCTTTAATGAGTTATTTTTATCACAAGGAGGAAAAAGTATGTCATCTTTTGACTGCATACACCTATTAACTAGTATGGAATGGCTGTGGCTCATACCACAACTACAGGTAGGTATCCCAGAACCATGCATGTGTGTGTGTGTGTTTGTGTGTGAACAAGCATATGTAATGGTGTGTGACTGAGTGATTCCATGACTATGAGCCTGCTATTAGGGGGTTGCTTGCAGCTGTATGGACGTGTGTGTGTGTGCATGAGTATCTTTACAGGTATATGTGCATTTTTGGAGGTGCCTTGAGATGTGTGGGCTGGTAGAATGAACACCAGCATGGTCAGTACTGACAACACAGTGTTACATTCAGAGACATGGTAATTAGCTGCAAATGAGGTGTTCTTCAGTACAGTTTTATCTTGTCTAGGAATCAAAGAAGATTCTTGCTGTCATTATAATTGGCAGACCTATATTAGCCATTTAGCGCTGGCGTTAAGAATCTCTGTGAATTCTAGAAAGTGTGAGTGTGTATCTATGCATGTTTTAATGGACAGCTCTCTCTGTCTCTTTCCTGAATGGATACATTTCTTCAGTAACACCCATCTGCTCGTCTGTTTTCCTTATTTCAAGGAGCAGACTGCATTATATCTTCTCAAATATTTATATCCAGATTCAGTTTTGTCTGTGAGGATGTTCAGCTTTTCATTTTGTTGTCTGCTGAGTATACAGATGTTCCCATTAAGGCAGTGTATATATTACAGTGGTCTATGCACATGTTCCTCTGTGGGCCTCATCTTTTTCTAACACTTGGTGATACACTTTCCAACTAAAGTTAATAGTGGCTTAAATAATGATATCTTAGAACAAGGTATTCTCTCTTGTATCAGCACACCTCAGGTCTTAACTGAGGTTGTTAAGGTTATAGTAGGACCACACAGCATAAAACATGTATGTTGAACCTCTTACCACGTACCTCTAGAAATCAGTTTTCCTACATCTCCCGTATCTTTTAGGAGATATTGGTAAAATCTTGTTTAGACTTTCTGGGGACAAATATGAGACATGTAGAACACTCCACATGCATACATTATGGTCAGTGAAGATGTTGACTAAGACAGGGATATCAAGACTGCATCTTCATCATACTGAATGAGCTCAATATCTGACACCACAATCCCAAGCTTTCCGAATGAAAACCTTCATCCTCATCAATAACCATTTGAAATGTTGGGACCCACTAGCATGAGTCCTGAAATACGGAGACTGAATGGTAGAAAGATCGGACTTACATATACCAAGTTCAAGATGCCATTTCTGGGAATATTCCCTTTTCTCCACAGTATGGTGATCTTGGAGTTGGTATATATAAGTTTGGGGGTACAGGGGTTTGCCCCCCAAAAGAAGTTTAAAGGAGATGATGGATTTTCAAGATTTGCTCTTCACCTGTGTTTTCTGCCTTTTTTTTCAATTTGTCTGCACTTGATTTTTTGAGTGCCAACATTTCAATAGGGAGTTATCCTCATCTCCAAGTGAGAGATAGAAAATAGGCTACAATAGGAGGATGAGAGGCAATTCATAACATCTTATGGGCCTTTCAATGCCTGCTTCCAAATGTTCATTTTTGGGGGATCACTGCTAAGACTGAGTATCCTTATGGTCTCCATTACTATGTATTTCCCTGAGCCTGCTTATTATGTGTTTGTAGGCCTCCCAGCCAGTGTTAAGAATTCTGTATTATTTGTGGTCCTCCTCAGATTGGAATGTATTTTCCTCAGTATAGATATTGATGAATCTTGCCTGATTCTTTTCCTTTCCAATAATACTGAAGTATCTAATGGAGTAGCAAGATTCCCACCCCATTAAATTTTGTTGCAACTGTACCTTCAGTTGGGTTAGGGACTAGTAATTCTCCTGTGCAGGAGAATGTGTCAACTAATATTGTACCCTTGACAATTACTTGTAATAATTCTCTTCAGTTCAAGTGTTAACTGAATCATGCTGTCTTCTAGTACTGATTCATTTGAAAGGTTTATTAACCAAGTTACTAACCAGGTGATCTATTTTTTTCCTTGATGTTATAATTCACAGTATGAGTCTACTGCAGTGAGCTACTAACACATACACAGGTATATCTGGGAAGTGTATTCCACCCTGCAATTTATTTAAAATCATGCAGCTTAATCTTACCTGGAGTCCTATAGGTTTTCGAGTAAATTAAAGATTTGCTGTCACTTCTTAAAAGTGCACTTGCAGTGAAAGAGCGTGCATATCATGATTAGACAAAAGACTTTTGGGATGGGGACTGATTTAATAAGGTTTAGCCTTTGTTTGATGGAGCAAAATAAGGGACCATGCCTGTAAATGGCTGTCCATCACAGATGTTCCTGAGGATTCAGTAATCTCTGTGTAGGCTTTGCACGAAGCCTACATTGAGTTTATGTGTTACTGTAATGAGCAGCATGCTGCTCATCACGCTTACATGAATACAAACATGAGCACAGAAGGAGGATACATTCAAGTTTGCTTACGAGCAAACTTGCACGGCAAGATTGGTGGACAGCCACAATGACTACCGGAGGTAGAAGTATTGCAAAACCAGCAGTAATAACACAGTAAAGAAAAATGCACTCATTGCATTGTACAATAAAAAAATCATTGGAATAATTAAATCATGGAGGGGAGGTGGGTTAAACAGAAAGGGCACATACAAGAAAATGCACATTGGGCAGGAAAAGTGTACTGATGAAAATGGACACAGACATGAAAGATAGGGAAGAATAAAGAGTAAGAGGGCATGGTTAAGTATGTCAATATCCCCAAAATAGGATATGTCAATTTATTTACACTTCCAGCACAAGTCAGTAGCATAACATTAAGCACATATGTAGACAGTGCAGTATGTACTGCTGTTTACACCACCTGAGCAAGTATATTATGATATAAACACACATAATAGTATATATGTGACAGTCACACAAGGTTCAGGTTGCCACCTATTCATTTTTTATCCGGAAATCAAACCAATTGTCTGGTAGTCCAGAAAACACTGTACAAACTCTGGTATTCTGGTTCAAAAAAGAAACAGACTATCGGAGTTTGCTATATCAGCGGATTTACTATGCTTTTTTACAGAAAAACATAGTAAATCAGCAGAAAGCAGGCATCAGGAATGGAAAAAGAGAGCGTCCCATCAGCTGATGTCATGAAGATGTCACAAAATGAGTGGAAAGTGGACAAAAGAGGGGCAGAAATGGGCGGGGTTACAGATAATGTGAGAGGATGTTGCCTTGGTCTGGTTTTAGCCAGAATGAAAGGTTGCAACCCTACACTGCTGAAAGTACAAGCTTTGCAGAGATAAATATTAGAAAAAAGTTTTGTTGTGTTTTACGAAAATATATTTGATTTTTAATAGTTAGAATATACTTATTATTTTAATATATATAAGAAATGTTTTTTACTTTTGGGTATTAATCTGTTTTTTTTTAAATGGGGGTATTCGTGTCATGTGATTATTACCTTTTACCATATGACTATTATGTCAACCATGTGACTAATCCTGTGAGTATTTAAAAATCTTTAAATTTTACATGTATTTTTGCATGAGGAAGTTCTATCAAGTGACTGGAATGAAAGCGCAAACCATTAAACCTTTGGTATGGATATATTGGAGTCTTAGTGCCTCTCTCCTTTTGTTTTGTTTTTTCCAAGTTTTATAGTTTTATTATTTTATCTGAACCCTACACAAGGTTAGATGTCAATAGAGGTGAGTGTTTGTGATATAAATATCACTGACATGCACAATGTACAGGACATTTATCAAGGATGGTATATAAATTAGGAGTATGTGTATACTCTGAAAATCTGCAAAATTACTTGCTTGAGTATGACTGACATATCACCATAACTCTCAGCCAATCAGGGACATAGCAACAGACTTCCTGACAAATGTAGACAGAGACAGGCACAATCTTACACACATTTTCAATATTACCACCATTAATCGGTGACGTTGACAGAATATGTGAGTGTAACTTACTATGCATATTCTTCAGGAGCAGACTTGTACAACTGTAATGATTGTCAGTATTCTATGAGTGGAATTCACTAACCATTCTCTAAAAATGACCAATTTTTGGATGGTTTAAGAAGGATATTGTTAAAACTGGATTTGAAATTAGGGCCATTTGTGGCCAGTTGCTAGGTTTGCATGACACATAAGCCACAATCACTACCTGCAAGAATCAAACCCATGCCATCACTGAGCTGTATGTTTCCTGGGTGCAACACAGAAAGATGTATCTCACAAGTATCTAGTAGAACAATTTGAAGGGAAGTCTGCACTGTCAAATCTTAATGGGTATATATCCCAAAGAATAGTTCTGTATGGCCTTCCAGATGTTTGGGTCTCACTATGTCAAATGTGATACACTTGCCTAAAGCATCTCTGGCTGACACAGGTATCAACCATATGGATAACAACCCATACAAACACCACACTATTATGAGTGGATTCCCTAAACAGTGCTGTGTATTGCATGCATCTGATACATGTAATACCAATGGAAATTGTCTGAAGCATCGGCAATTGATGTGTGAATTAAAAAACTGATCCATTATAATGAATAATATAGCAGAATATAGAATGATACCAATACATCAACTATGCCAGTGTGCACAGAAATTACAGCAGTGCAAAGTCAAGTGTCAATGATTGAGGAAGCTGTCACTGTAATACTGTACACATACCAAACAATAAATGGAGAACCCTCTGTAAACATACATGTCATACCTCAAGACATGTGCCATATGATTACTGTCCCCCTAATATTGCCAGTCAAAATGTTATACTGCCATGAAATCCTGACATGCATCCATGTGTAGTCATACAGACTATCAAGTGGTAATACTGATGTGATGGTACGTCCATGATGTAATACAGTCACACAATAGCTGTACTGAGGCTAAAATTGCACTTCATAGATTCATAGGTTCACAGGAGAGTACTAGGCTAAAGGTCCAAGAGTCCATACAAGTCTAGATAGATTTAACATGAGTTTAGTAATTTTCAATAGGTATGTGAACAAAGTTTAAGGGGTTTGAGCCTATGCTATGGTATGTAATACCAACTGCCTCTGTCCATGAGGGACATGGGTGCCACCCCAGGAGTAAATTAATGATTGCATATCCATTGATCTAGGTTGCGCTTGAAGAGGGTCAGAGAAGGGCTTTGCTTTACATGAATGGAAAGCTTGTTCCAAAGAAAGACTAGTCTCTGAGAGATGTATCTTTTTCTCCAACATGATTTATTTATGTCAGATGCTAGGTTAAGATCCTTGTAATGAATGACCCTCCTGCAGTTTGTTTTATGAATATGTAACATTTCCATCAGGGCCTGATCAAACACTGCCCTGTAGGCCAGAAACAGAGTACCCCTTAGTAGTCTGTAAGAGGCAGAATACAGTGATAGGGCTTTAAATATTTCTGAGTACAACTTGTTTTTAATAACCTGTATCTTCATGGTGAGAAAAATTTAACTTTACTCCAGTCGTTGCAGATGTCTGGTGATATACATGCAAAAGGGTGCATTGTACTCAGTTACTGGTATGATGATGGCTGCGTTCAATGGAATTATAATGTCCTTTGATCTGGATGACATGCCCTTACTTATGAATTGTGCCACATAGAAGGAATTTCTCACCACTGTGGACACAGGGTGGTTGAAATTCAGATTAATCTCAACATGAGTAACCACATCATGTACCACTGGGTCTATTCTTAGGGGGGTTCTGTCAGTATTGTACTCAGGTGAGGTATTTGCTTTACAAAAAGGAATAATTATGTTTTTTTTTTTCGTTTATTTTCTCTCCATGGCTTTGGCAGCAATCATTTGTGTGTGTGTTAATCCTTTCTGCAGTATATCAGCATTGTTCATGGATTCCATGATTGACCTCAATTTGTAATCATTTTTAGGCAGTGTTTAAAAGACCAAATTACCACTGTAACAGCTACAAACAAATGCAATCTGAGGGTCATGCTGGTCAATTCTAGAAGTCTAAATCTCAAAATGCACCCGCTTGAAGCATTCCTTAAAATGGAGAACATCAACATTTGTGTCGTAATAGAGACCTGGTTCAAGGCAGCAGAAAGCACCCTTACACTACCAGGCTATAACTCATTCCATACCTTTCAGCCCCAGAACTTGGACTGAAACTCCAAAGGCAGTGGTTTTTCCATATTCATAAAGGATGTGCACACCTCCAGTCTGGTAGCTCAACATTACACATCTGAGATACTTCAGGTGCAGCTAACATTAGGTAAAACAGCGATTCAGGTCATAGCCTGATATAAGTCCCCAACCATGTCCAAGGCTCATACTCCACATTCCTAAGCACCCTGAAGAATATTAAGGTCCAACCTAACACTCTCATACTGGGAAAATTCAACTACCCCTCCCATTAACTGGGAAAGCTACTCATGTACCAATACACTTGCCCAACATTTCCTGGAATTCATTAATTCCAATGCCCTGGACCAGCTCGTTCTTACCCCCACTAGAAGTAGCAATATCCTTGACCTGGTCATTACTAACATGGGCAACTGTTGCTCTGCACCAATAGTCAACTCCTCCCTGGTTAGATCCTACCACAAACTAATCACCTTGGCAATCCACATCCCTTCCACACCCCACCCCCTGCAAAGGTAACCATCATGAAAAACTTCTCCAAAGCTAACTTTGGGCTCCTAAAAACAGAGGTGGCTAACTTCACGGCACCCATGCAAATGGAGATCAGTTGCATGACTGCCAAATCATACACCAATGCACTGTATGAACACGCACACAAATTCATGGATCTCGCCATACCCAATAGAACCAAGATGCTCTCCTCCAAAATAGGAAGCCAATCTGGTGGTCTCCTGCCATAAACAAACTCTACAACAAAAGGAGGAAAGTGATGGGGAATAAGGTGAAGTCCCAAGACTGGAAAAACTCCCTTAGCCTCAACAAAAAGTTGAGATCCTTCATCAAATCCTCTAAAGCTAGCTATGAAAACAGAATTCCAGCAGATAGTAAAGACAACCACAAAGCCTTCGATATTTATGTAAATAATCTCCACTGCAATACCCAGATTTGCTCTGAGCTACTGCACAATGGTACCTCATATACCGAGCCAAAAGATATTGCCAATATACTGTCTGACAGATTCAGTGCCAACTTGACCCATTTCCCCCCCAAGGGACCAGTCACAATACTAGTAGATTGCCATGGCACCCAGTATTACTGCTGCACAGGTTAAAACAGCACTGTCCAAGGCCAAGAGTACAGCTTCTATGGGACCTGACAATATCCCTGGCTGTGTTCTACATGAACTACAGAGAGAACTGGCATCTCACCTGTGTGCCTTGTTCAATCACAGCCTTACCTCAGACGTTGTCCCTACTGAATAGCACACTGCTACAGTCATCCCTCTCCATAAAGGAGGAGCGACTACAGACCCTGGTAACTATTGTCCCATTAGCCTGACGAGTCTGATATGTGAAGCTATGGAACGCATCATCAAGGACCTAATAAACAAGGATATAGAAAATCTCCAAACTCTGGATCTCACACAGTTTGGTTTTGTGAGAGGTAGATCATGCCTGCTCAACTTGGTCAACTTCTTTGAGTCAGTCACCAGAGCTGTGGATGAAGGCAAAGTGGTTCATACAGCCTACCTTGATCTGGCCAAGGCCTTTGACACCATTCCCAACTCAGGACTCATAGAAAAACTCACCAAGCTAGGCATCAACCCCTATATCTCTAGGTGGGTTGCAAACTGGCTCACAGGTAGAACCCACAGTGCAAAACTAGCTGACTCCAAGTCAGACTGCCAACCAGTCATGAGTGGAATCCCACAGGGTTCAGTCCTGGGTCCTCTCCTGTTTGGTATCTACTTCTCTGATGTCCAGGCCAACATGAAGGGACTCTGGCTGACAAAGTTCACAGATGATTGCAAGTTGGGAGCTATTATTTACTCCCCAAGTGATGTTGACATCCTACAGAAAGGCCTCATTGAGAACGATGACTGGTGTCAGAACCATGGCATTAAGCTCAATGCCAAAAAATGTGTCGTTATCCCCTTTGGAAAATACCCTGTTCCAATGAATTACCACATCGATGGTAGTCCACTGGACACAGCTGTATTATAAGAGATCTGGGAGCACAGGTTGACAGCAATCTCTCTTTTGACCACCACATTGCCACTGTGGTCAGAAAGTCCTTCTGTCTGGCACATCTCATTACTAAGGGTTTTTCATTCTGGAAGAAAGAGGTCATTGCTCCCTCTACTCTTCCCTCATTAGGCCAATCATTGAGTACAATGCCCCATTTGGCATGTACCTCACTAAACACCTGCAACAACTGGAGAGGCCGCAAAAGTACCTCACAAAGAGGATCCTAGGCCTTAACCATTTGCCCTATATGGACAGACTAAAAAAACTCTAACAATTCTCTGTCTCATATCACCTACTTAAAGGCGATTTTTGCTTGACTTACAAAGCCATGTCTGGCTCAGCTCTGTTAGAAATGCTACATCTAAAGCACTCCCAATCCCTGCACACCACATGCTCCAGAGACCTCAACCTCATTACCACAGTCAACAGAACATGCTGGAGGGACAGGTTCGTGACCCAGAGATTGCCCATGCTATGGAATAGACTTCCAATACATGTCAAGCAAAGCACCTCACTGGACCTCTTCAAGAGAAATCTTGATGAGTGGATGGGAAATTGAAAATTCACCCCAGGGATCTCTCCAGTGGCTTTACTCGGCAGAGGCACTGGGAACTAAGGTCGGGTAGCATGATGCCAGGGTAATCCTATGGGCTAGGCTTGTAAAGGCTCCAGGGCCATTAGTCTAGTACACACCTATGAACCTATATGTCCTTGTTGATAAGGCCCAATTATTTCCATGGCCTTACTGATGAGATTATTCAGGCTTATGTGTCTATAATTCCATGGTTATGTTGATAGTTACCCCTTGTGCAGAGGGATGACTGTTGCTGTCCACCATTTTTCTGGAACATAATCTGTCTGAAGGCTATTGTTAAATAGGGGTCTAAGTGGGTCTGTTAGGTCATGTTTGAAGTTAGTTATAAGGCAACCTGAAATGTTGTCTGGGCCCATTAGTGATGCGTTTTTAGCCTTTGAGAGGCCAGAGATTACCTGCTCTGTTGAGATAATAGGTTGAGGAATGGTGGCAGTTATTCTTTGGTTAATGACCGGTGGGAACAGGGGGTTGAAGTGTGATTTATATCTGTAATTTAGTAGGTTGTCTATTTCCTGGGGTTGAGTATGAATATTGCTATCCAGAACCAGCTTTGCACATAGCTAGGTATTCACCTTAAGATTTCAGATATAGTTACAAAATGGTTTGTGACATCAACTGCAAATACAACATTGTATATGTGTCGCATGTAACACAATGGAACTGTTAACACTGTCATACAACTAAACCTATTTCATGTCACCACATCATTTGTACATCATATGTCTATGTCTTTATCAGTGGAAATGTGTGTGTGATGGCCCTGCCACACATTACTACTTTTGTGGATGAAGTTCACGTAGAACAGCTAACGACACAAATGCTGACAGTCCCAAAATGCTTCTTTGGGACATCTGAATAAACCCTGTGATCTGCAATACAATTGTGCATACAATGAAATCTCCAAAGTTGAATATGAATCTGAATGTCATATGTTTCTCTATATAAAATAATTCCATGTGGATGAACCCAAGTGCATGTACCCATGTAACCAGAATACCATAATATCATTAACAGTTCTACTGTGTTACATGCTATATATCAGATAACATTTTCAGATGCTAGCTATACACATGCACACCTGTGCCATACTGCAGATGTCACTGTGATGGTTGAATGAGAACTGTGTAGAATGTTGATATACTCTACTACAAGAACACATGCCTTAGTAAGGCAGCAATATACATAGCATCATCCCATGTCCCCAGTCCTCAGGAGGCATATTAATATAGCTGTTTTAGAAGGAACATGTAAACAAATGGCATCAGCGGGCATCAGCACAGTAGCTGAAATCACAGATTGGAATACACTGTTGTAGGACTACAGTACATCCACATCTTAACATAGCACATGTGGATGACAACAACATTGATATGTGCAATCTTCAGAGGGTCATAAGGCATTACTTGACTAATGGTCAAGAGCACATAAAATCCTAACCATAATTATACCATTTAAATTAAAATGACTATATCTATTTGAGGGAAGATAGATGTTGTATGTGCAAATATTTGAATGTTTTTTGATTATATTACAAAGTGCCTGTAATGTGTGCACCACCCCATGACAGAATTAGCAATCACACATCCAGTTGTCTGCAGATGGCTTGCTCAGGGTAATGTATAGCATCTTTGAGATCTTCAGTGTCCATAGAAAGGATGTTATGTGGACAAAGGGTACAGGGGACTTTGGATTCATGGGGCTATGTAAAATGTTCTATTGAGTGGGAGTCAAATGAAAAGAGATTCAAAACATCATACAATGACCGTAATATACCACACACACACACACACACACGCACACACACGCACACACACACACACACACACACACACACACACACACACACACACACACACACACACACACACACACACACACACACACACACACCAGTTGATTGAGATCAGCTTCAAACACAATACCTGTTTTAGGTATCAATACTGATACAACTGGTGGATAAGCTCATGAAACTCAGGATAAGGCCTGGAGCTCTCTACCCCCTGACATTAGGCGTCTAAATCGTAAACATACTTTCATATCCCTGCTAAAAGATCTCCTATTCAAAACTTGGATATGTTCCTGTACAGAACCAGACTAATTTCACCTGTTTCTGACTTTCAACATCCCTAGATCACAGGTGTACTGTGTAGTTTCACTTAGTGCATAGCACTGTGAACCAGGTGTTTAGGCCACCTTTATAGTTATGATTTCTAGTTTATGACCCTGTTTGTCTATGGAAATTTATTTTTGAATTTATGTTCAAGCAATTCTATATTTGTTGTATAATATCTTGTTTAATTGTTTCTCAATATTATAACCACTGTATGCTGCATCAATTGTAAAACTCTGATTTTTACTTTTATATGTTCTATGCACTTTGTACAAAATATCTATGTTTATATATTTTTTTAATTATTTTTATAATTTTTTTATAATTCTTTACTATATAATTGGAGCTTTTCTCCCCAGGCCTCTGCTGAAAATGGTCACATTGTGTCCAGTCAGACTAACCCTGTAAACAAATGGAAAATAAATAAAATAAACAAGCACTGGACTCTTGAGTTTCTGATTGGTAGACCCCAGTGGACATGTGCTGAAAACAACACCTCCCAATGCATAATCCTGAATACTGGTGTTCCTCAAGGTTATATGCTCAGCCCCTTGCTCTTCACCGTTCTCACCCATGACTGTACTGCAAAACATAACTCAAACCATATTATAAAATTTGCTTTTATTAGTGGTGGGGATGAACATAACTACAGGGATGAGGTGAACACTTTGATTGCCTGGTGTGGCAGGAAAATTTTGGGCTAGAATATTAATAAGACCAAAGAAATTATTATGGATTTCAGGAGAAAGGCAACAGTTCACCAACCATTCACTATCAAAGGGAAGGTAGTAGAGAAAAGTCAAAACAACCAAGTTCCTGGGCCTTGACATCACAGATGACCTCTCCTGGACTGTTAATTCCAACCATATAATCAAGAAGGCTCAGCAGAGGCTTCACCTCCTGAGAAAGCTCAAGAAGGCCAAGCTCCTACTGTCTGCTCATTCCACTTTTTACAGGCGAACTATCAAGAGCATCCTCACTTGCAACTTTATAGCATGGTTTGGCAACTGCACAGTTGCTGAGAAGAAGAAATTACAGAAGGTGGTGAGGGTGGCTGAGAAAATCGTCACCTCCCTTCTATTCAAGAGCTTTTCGTTTCTTTACAAGAGCAAGAAAAAGAACATACAAAATACTAGCTGATTTGACCCATCTATCCCACAACTGGTTCTCACAACTTGCGTCTGGAAGGAGGTACTGCTGCTTCTGCTCTAGGACTACCAGATTCAGGAACAGTTTGTATCCTACAGCTGTGAGGCTTATTAACTTGGACACCAACCATAATACCTGATACATCAAAGCCTCTTTTTTAATTTAATCTTGCTGCTCTGAGCAATTACCTCCAGTATTACTATTACATAATATGATGGCTATACTGAGTCACATCTAAGGTTAACAAGTACAATACAGTAACTAAACAGCTGCTATTCACTAGTCTCTATTTATTCTCTATTTTAATGGTGAAGGGGTTTGGTGGTGGGTATTTATTTTTTATTAATAATTTATTATTGGATAATGAGTATTGAGTGTGTTTATGTAATGTGAACTACCTCTTGCATGTCATACGTATTGTTATTTTCTTTCTAATGTTATTCTGTGATACCACTCTATCTATATTATTTGCACTGCATTTCTCTCATGAGCTGACATTTGTAATTTCATTTAGGCTGGACTTGTGTGGTCCTAAATGATTATAACGTTTCTTTGAATCTTTGACTCTTTGAGGCATATAAGCTGGATTCCATACAATGTAAAACTTACACCACTACAGATGTCTGACTTTAACAGTCTCAGAGTGCACTTTATAGAGGGTGACATCAGCAGTGTATATTGAGAATAAATATGTTGGGGGGGATTCTGTGACATAGATGTGAACTCACATCCCAGTGTAAGATTGTCTCTAGACTCATAGTTGAATGAACATGCACACTCAAGTTGACTGCTGTGAGATTAGAACCCCTTCCTATCTAGTTGCACAAGCTAGAGAGCACAGTACTTAGTGCTAGCTCCTACGCAGGCATCTGAGTTGAAGACTGTCAGAGTGCACTCTATAGGGTATGACATCATCAGAGTATGCTGAGAAGTTGATATTGGGAGGATTGTGTGACAGACATGTGGACTCAAGTCCTGGTATAAAATTGTCTCCAGAGTGACAGTTGAATGAACCCCCCCACCCACACACACACACACACACACACACACACACTCAAATTGACTGCTGTGAGATTCTAACCTGTACCTAACTAATTACACAAGGTAGAGAACACTGCACCTAAATGCTAGTGCCATGGCACAAGTCTGACTTTAACGGAGTCACAGTACACTTTATAGTGGATGCCAGCATCAGTGTATGCTGAGAAGATTATGTTGGGAGGATTGTGTGATATAGATGTGGAATCACATTTTGGTGTAAAAATTGTCACCAGACCAATAGTTGAATGAGCACACACACAGAAGTTGACTGCCATGAGATTAAAACCCCTACCTACCTATCAAGTTATACAAGCCAGAAAACTCTGTACTTAATTCTAGCACCACAGCACAAGTCTGGCTTTAACACTATCAGAGTGCACTTTATACAGCATGACATAATCTGTATATGGTGAGACGATGATGTTGGGAGGTCTGTATGAAATTGCTGTGGAGTCATGTACTAGTGTAAGAGTATTTTCTGAATGATAGTTGAGTGAGGGCAGAAGGACCTGGACTCAAGCTCTTATGACTACACACACACACACACACACACACACACACACACACACACACACACACACACACACACACACACACACATGCAGACACACACACACTTTCGAAAGGTCAGTACTGCAAGGGTATAGGTATGTGTCTTCATATTCAGATGAAGTGATGTTCACATTAATAGAATTTACTGACAATATTAATTTGATAAGATCACGGCTGCCTAATTTCCAGTGTCAGTATAAACTCATACCAAATGTAACAATTTTATTATTTATTTATTTGACATTTGTTTATGAGGATAGTCAGACTGGATCAACAGAATCCATTTCAGTGGAGGCTTGAGGAGAAAAGCTCCAAGTATAGACATACAATGCAGTTATGCTCTGTATTTCTGTAGTCTGCTTGACAATGGCCCAAATACTGCTATAGCATTTGCAAGTGCATTGCTGCAAGGCACACATGAATATAAGAAAGTATGTGTTCAGTCAAGCTCATATGTCCCTGTCCTGATCTTGTGTTTATGAATGCCTTTCTATATAATGGAAAATAGCCCAGTAACCAGAGAAAGACATAGTAAACACTTTACATAGCACATCAACAAGAAACTGATTTGGATGAATGATGGCAAAGTGCTAGCACATGCATGATTCGGATTTCATAAATTAAACTTGAACTTGTGAAGTAGTTTGCAAGATCTGTTATGGGAGAAATTGCTGACAGATACTGTGATGTTCATGCTGCAATTTATATTTGAAATGTTGTAGCCAAAGTTTTATGACATTAATAAAAGTTGCCATTGCCTTTCCCATTTGCACAATGTTAAGCATTGAGCAAACACAGCTCTGTGCTTAAGGAAAAAAGTGTAAGATTGAATTGAGTTTGCCTAATTTTGCACAAACAGACTCAGCAGTGAGATGTGGCCAGCAACACTTTGGACAGTACTTACAGTGGAAAATACACCTGCTGCCTAGCTTTCTCTGTGGCACAGTGTGTAAGAGCAGTGAGCTCCTGGTCAGAGCCCAGGTGAGCAGGAGTCAAATCCAGATTATTCTATTTGTTTACAGGTAGTGTCAGGATGGCATTAGCTAAGTAAATGTGATCAGGATTGCAGGTATGTCTATCAATGACTACATGAAAGTATGTGTCTTCCCCAAATTTCATCAGTAATGCCTACCTCAAAACAGTTGTACAACTGGTAGCTGTTTTGCAGGCCTCACTGCAAATCACAAGTTAATTGTATGTACAGCTTTCCAGAAATGATAAGGGGTGTTATATCTTTTGAAGTGACTATTATGACTCAACAGATATGCTAACTATTTGTGTATGGCTGGATATCCTGAAATGTGTGTGCAGTATGCTTCTTCACAGTAAGGACAGGTTCCACATCACATTAGATGAACAATTCATCCATCATCATCTGAACATGACACAAAGATAATCCTGCAGTAGATTTTTAAACCTTGCACACTACAGAAGCACTGATAAACTACTGAATCAAGGTATGATGTTTGTATTATCCATTAGCAGAGTCATGTCAGTATGCAGAAACCATAACATGACCTGTACATTCATCAACCTAATAGATATACACGCATAAAGAGAGGTGGGAGTGAAGGGATGAATACAAGGAGAGATGGCCATATACATAACAATGTTTGGTATAATGGGACATTTATGGACATGTTTTTGGTCTGCACTCATTATTAAGTTACCATGCAGTGTAGCATTAAATGACTGACATAGGGATAAAGAAGGATCAGGATAGGGACAACAAGGATATGACAAGCAGAACAAGGCTGGATAAATATGTAATAATTGTGGTGATGGCTATCACTTCAAATAGTCATTTTTGTCCGGTACTCAATATATCTAAATGAGAACTCATAACTGTGGCAAATGTTAAGATGTGGGTGATTAAACATATCATACACATATCATAATAAGAAATGATGCGAGATACATCTGGAATAGAACCCTTGATGTTATTGGCAAAAAAAAAAATTCAGTCAAGTGATTTATATCAACACTCCACATAAGAAGTTGCATTTTGTTACATTCAGCAGTTTGAAGTACTGTCACAGTAACTGCTTCAAAGTAATGCCTTTACTCTGGTTTATGTCTGTGTTCCTGTAGTGCAGTGATTTTAAATAGAACTGATTGGGTATGACTGGACTAATACAGATGATGGTAAAAAAATGTCAGGTTTTGACACATGACATATAGAACCATTCACCTCCACTCGGCATTGGTGCATGATACCAAACTCCGTGAAAATACAGAAGATAAAAAGTGAAGGCTTTTATATGGGCCATTTCTGACCATGTGTATTGTGTATGGTTATATTTTTGACCAGATTAAAGATGTGAAAATGGGGTTGGTAGGAAAATGGTGAAATGGGGGGGAGGCAAGCAGAGGGAAGAGCAAAGGGGAAGCAATAAAATAATTTGCAGGGGGGCATTAGGAAAGAACCAGAGATATCCACGTCTTCAACACAGTAATGTGAACATGTATAGAAAACTGGATTAATTTGGGCTGTCACCACAACACAGATGGGTGACAACAACACACTAATGTTGTATAACCAATTGGTCCAAATCAAGTGTGTTGAGAAGACATATGTGAAGTGGAGAGTTCTGTATGGAACAATTTATTTTTTTATGGGACAGGTGCCCATTTTTGTTTTTTTTGGACATCAAGAAGAGAGGGATGTTGGGGAATGGACATAGGAATGTCCGGGTCAGGTAGGTAGGGTAGCAAGGAAGCAGGTGCAGACAAACAACACAAACAAAATGGCAGTGTACACAAAAGGTTGGGGGGCTCCATGATTGGGGATAGATAGGTGACATTGGAGGCACATACCCATCAGGCATGGGAATGGTGAGAAT